>NW_009726505.1:113021-133739 GCF_000703405.1 Apaloderma vittatum | reverse complement strand
TTCCCTAAAGACGAGTAAAGCAGCATGTGGTGATGGTGATACTGTACAGAGTGAGTTAGAAGTGCTTGGTGCCTATGTCGGTACGTTTTCATGACTGATATTTGAGCTTATGACAAGCAGAAACCTGTGATTGACACCAAAATGGGTCATTATACCTTAACAGCAGTGTCCCATGATTATTCCTTGATCCAAGAAGGAAAATTCTCCCCTTTGCTGGTGCTGTATTCGTTGCTAATGACATTGGAGGTTGCACCCAGGGTATTCAGACTGGCAGCTATGTCAGTCAAAAGCAGAGCAAGTTTTGTGCAAGAACCTCCATTTCAGCTTTAACTAGGCAAAGTGTCTTTATATGCTGCTTATTCTGCTGTAAATCAGAATTCTATTTAAAAAAATAAAACAAAACAAAACAAACAACCCTCCATTAAAAGATTTGTTAGGATTTTTTTCATATTTGCTGTGAATTCCACAAAAAAATAATGCATGGGAAAGTCCAACTCTCCATCCTGCAGAACTTCTCCATGGCAGCCAGAGGGGTACTGCGCACTCGAGATGCCACGTGGCAAGTAAACCAGTGGCTCTATTTGTGCACTAACTTCAGCAGATTTGAAGAAAACATTGCAAAAGGTGAATATCAGTTGCCTCAAAGAGACTGAAACTTTGGATACGCTTGTCTGGATGTGCTGCCTTTCTACTCTGATTTAGACAGTGACTTCTGAACAGTGAAAATAGGTCCCTGAGGTGTCCCTGAGTCTGTGCTTCAAGGAGGACATTTCAGTGGAATGTGATGCCTTTAGGTCTTCATAATGGTCCACATATGCTTCATAATATTAAAGTATTTCAATCTGGTATATTTGCAGAGGATCATATGTTCAGTTATCTGCATTATCTGATTGTTTGGACATTTACACTGTCCAAAAGTTTTCCTCTGGCTGCAGGAAGATAGTTTAAAATTGCAATACCCAAATATAACACGTTAAAGCCTCGAGTGCAGTATTTGAGCCATGTAATACCTTAGGTGGATGTACCGCTACCCAGCCAAGACAGATACTATGAGCACATGGCCAACTGCAATAGCAAGAACAGCAAGAGAAATGGCCTACATCTTCATATTACAGAGTTCATCCTGGGCTCTTCTTCTGTATTTGAGGTCAACTGTCATCCCCCTGGAGAGGGAAAACAGTTTGGCTGGTCATGAACTTTCCTAGAGGGCTTTGTTCTATGTCATGCATGCTGTGCATAAGTACTTCATACTCCATACATGTATGTGGAGTTTCATGGCTGATTCTAGTACTCACAAGTTTGGTACTGATTTTCCAAGCCAGGTTAGTCTTAAAGTTTGGGTTTAAATACAGGTCTAAATAAGTATGATCAGAAAAATAATACAGTGTCATCAAAGCCTATTTGCAACAGTTTATTCTAGCATTTGTTCCACAGTTATTTTTCAATACTGTTGCCGAAAAGTCTCTGTTTTGACTTATATATTGGGAGTTAAAATCTAGGTCTGGGACCTCAGAGAAGCTGGCTGTGGGACTGGATTTCCTAAAATAAAAACAAAGGCTCGTTGCACGTCAGCTTGCAGGAAATATTCTACTCTTATAAATCTTGCACACTGCTGCTGCTCCAGCTTTTACACCCGTCTGAAACAGGACATTGAGAAGATTGGATCAAACTGATAGATCCAGAGACATTAAATCAGAGTTCAGAAAGGGAAGGAGTGGAAGCAGATGGGAGGTGGAAAAAGAAGGAAGAAGGGAGTGCAGAGATGAGGAAATGAAGCAGGGAAAGAAGGAAAACCAGAAAAAATTTAGAAAGACAATAAAGGAACATGACGAGACAAGTAAGAGAGTGAAAGGCAGGTGAAGGGAATGGGAAAGATGGTGGGAAAGATAGAGGAAGTGACATAAGCCAGGCTTGATAAATTAAACAATAAAAAAGAGAGGATAGAGAGAGGAAGGGAGTGATAAATTGGAAAGAGGTAGTAGCAGCAGCAAGGTGATACACATAACAGTATGTTTTACATGAGGCTGCACAGATTGCAGACATGCAGCTTACCCCTGGTGAGGCACATGCTCACAAGTTCAAACACCAGCATGTCCACACCCAGCCACACGCATGCCTCTCCACGCACGTTCTCCAGCAAAATGAAATTCTCAGTTCAGTCTAAGTTTTATAAAACCATCCAGAAAAAAGTGGACGGACTTTTTCTTTTTTTGAACTGACTAGGTTAAAAGGGAAAAGTCGTTCAGTCTTCAGTCCCTTTTCTCTCCAAAAGTGTATTCCCATATGTGTACAAATGAGTGTTAGTATGGGCAGTCACAGCCCCAATGGAAGTTGTGTGTTATGGTCAGGATAGATCTTACCACTTGATGTGGGAGTGTGTGATGCAGCAGGTGATGCAGCTGGGCAGGGGTTGAGAAGTTGTAGCCCCTTCAGACCTCCTGTACAGCTCACTCCCTTTCATTCTTACCAACCTAAACAAAGCAGAACTTTTGAAAGCTGTCTCGTAGGTTTTTCTGCTCTTGTGGGAACTTCAGCTTTCCAGAGCACGTTCCACCCAGAGCTCACGCAATGGTGGCACTTGGGTTATGTGGTTAAAGGTTCATTTCCACAAACACAAAGGCAAGCAGAGGAATGGCTAGCATGGGAACCCCAATAGCCTGATTGGAGAAAAGATCACTCTGGACTGGTTCCTGCCAGGGCTGTCAAAGGAGAATGATCAGCCCTCTTGTCTGGGGCTGAAACCCATCAAGACGAGTCATCATGAACGACTGTAATCTGCTGACTAGAAAAAACAGAGAATAAATTACCGAGAATGATATTAACTCAGCATTGGGTCTCAGTACGTGGCATCTGGTCCCTGGAGGACACAACTTCTTTTTCATCAGCAGAGACTCGTAATGTTGCAGCAGTAGTTGAGGCAGTAGGCAGACAAATACTTTCCGAAAAAATTTGAAACTGGGCCATTGAAGACCTGCTAGGTTTCTCCACTCCAGCTGAGGCATACTGGGACCTTCAGATCCCTTGGGCTAAGGCTTGGGGGGCTGTTGAAAATGGTTCTCCAGGACTAAAACTGAAGGTAACAGCTCTATTAAATAGTGACAACTTCACAGTTACTGAAGGAATCAAGGCTGATGAAATTCTGATAGTCCAAATCATAAGGTTCACCTTATCTAAGAAATTGACCTTTCTCTCTTATATCCTGAGGTTCATTCCTAAACTGGACCTGTCCTGGACATCTAGATGGCTCTCTGTGTTTATAGGACTGGACCCTGTGAATGGTTTCCCAAACTGGCTGTGCCAGTCATAGAGCCATCCAAAAGAAGAGTTTTCTTCATCCAGAGATAATCAAAACAGATGGAAAGCTATACCAGACCTTGCTGTGAGACCTTCAAAAGGCCAACTGAGTCCCTCTAGATCATCAGAGCAAACCCAGCCACGACTCGAACTTCATCTGTGCACTCACTGAGTAGAATCCTTATCGATGAGCATGAGCCATTTGGGGCTCTACTTACACCTTCACTTGTCACTGTGGCACCATAGAGGTATTTGAAGCTGAGGGACAATTTGTGGGTATTCTTTCAGACACTGGTATCCCCTTGCAGGAAATTATGAGGTTAGTGATGTTAAAGACACTAACTGGTGAATGTGTACATAAATCAATGGAAAAAGAAGTTTGTATTTTTCTTGATATCATTTCAGATATGGTATTTCCTATCAGTCACTAGAGATCTTCAGGATCTATCTTCTATCTATGTTCTATCTATCTTCTTCTCTATCTTCTTTCCTGGAGTCGCTGTACTTGGACCTTTAGTTTAGAGGGAGAAGAAAGAAAAGTGGGAGTAAGTTCCTCTGCATGTTACTTTCCAGAGCAGAAGGAAGGGCAGGATAACAGTATCCTTTAATAACACCCAAATAATAAAAAGTCCTTCATCTTCAGGTAACAGACTTACACACATAGCTGAAAGGTGCATGTATGTATAGATTGCACATCTTGAAGAATGTCACCACTATGTCAGTCCAGGCATTGCTCTAGGATATGCCAGAAAATATTTAAACAGAAAATTAAAATATTTCAAATACGTTGTACAACCAGGATGCATACAATGAGCATAAACTTTTCTGAAGTAATAAATTAAGTGAGAGAGAAAAATAATTGGGGCATGTTTACAAATACACAAGTTTTGAAGACACATCTTTCTCAACAGGCCAATTTGGAGAGATGAAAGGGGTTTTTTGAGTGATTGCTTGATTCTGATTTTTTTAAATTACTCTGTAATAGGAACAAGAAGTCTGGAAGATCTCTATCTGCATATCTGCAGACAAGTCTGCTTGGGAGACTGAAGAAGACTGCCCAGCATTTCTGGCCTAGGTGGGCAAGTGAAGGGCCAGTATATGGACCACCTCTACACTCAAAAGTTGTATCAGTTTAACTATGTCAGGAAACAACTGAAGAGGTTGAAAAATAAGTTTTATTTGGTTCTTCTCTGATTACACCAACACTATGCAAGGGCTCCATACATTTAGCTATATAAGTTTTTAAAATTATCTACTGAATCTGTGTGACCTCTGTGTGCGGATATTGCTCTAAGGAGAGAAGATGGAAGAAGAGAGCAGCTAAATTTTGGGGCCTGTTAAATGTAAAATAGAAGATGAGTGAGACTTTTTACATTTCCAACTTTATGCATTGAACAGACAGGAAACAGTGCATTTTATTTATATGATTATATTAATTTTGGTTCAGAAGTTAATAGCATAATTCCCTTTGTGGGACCTGTCATGCATTGAAACTAAATCATACCCCATGGTGTAATAGAAAAGGGGGACTGTGGACTCAGGAGAGCCATTTCCCTGTCATTAGCAAATTTCATCCTTATGGCTGGATAATGAGTGCACTGTCCACAGCACAACTGAGTCTTTTTTTTTTTTCTAGCTGCAGAGAATATTGTTGCCTTTGAAGTGCACCATAATTTAGCAATTGCAAATTCTTGTTTTACTCCTTGGAGAGGGTTGTCTGTAAGTGTTTTCACGGATACATCCTCCCTCCTTGCAAACCACTACACCACAAAGGTACCTGAAAAGGCGCCACATGGGACCTGTCCACTGTCAGAGCAAACCCTCAGGCTCATCTCACTAAAAGCCAAGACACCATTCTGCCAATCCCTCAGTCCTTCCTGGATTTGGCAGCTTTTACATTAAAAAGTATGGACACAGCTCGTTTTCTTCAGCCAGAATGCTCCACCCTGTGCACTCCCCATGCTCAGCCTGGGTCCGGGAGGACTGGGTGATGCAGGTTCTCTTCCACTTACGCCCAAGGATAAATGGAAATGAGTATGGAGCAAACTCCCCATAAATCCATCAGGGCAAGAGTCCCACCAGCTGCCAGCACCTCAGCAGGACTGGCAGGGTACCAGCACTGCCCCAGGTGGGTAGTCTCAGCCTGGAGCAGTGAATAGAGATGAGCAGGGGTGTTCATGATACATAATGAATTCCCACCTGAACGGAGGTGGGAAAACACAGGAGCAGCAGTGTCCTGGTCAGTGAGGAACATGGGGCTTGAAATCGCTATATGGGAAACACCGTATCACAAGCAATATCTGGTCATCCTATCACTGATGAAGACAAAATATAGTAAGGAAACTCTTTTTGATGTCATTAAATCCCGATAAAAGAGAATGAGTGCATGAGTGAGTGAATGAGTGAGAGTCTTGTGTGTACTCACGCACATGTGCACACTTGGGCATGCTCTGTACACTTGCCCAGACCAGGAAATAAATAATTCTGGACAGAAGAGGAAACCAGTTTCCAAAGCTATGAATTGAGGGCCATGCTGCGGCCTGCAACGTAGCTGGGAGCGGGGATCTGCAAGCCAATTTACCTGAGTTTCACTTCTGTCTCTGCCAGGAGCCTGCACTGGCCTTCTCTGTGTCTCAGATGCCCAGCTGGGACCTGAGGGTATTGACTGAAGAGCTGTCAGGTCCTAGAGTGAAAGGCACCGAATGGAAAGCATTAACTGCTGATAATGGCACTTTTTTCTTTTTTTTTTTTATCACAGTGACTTTAGGAATGCTGCATGAGAAGTAGTGTCCAAAGTTTGTTTCTCTGTAAGCTCCCCCTCCTGTTTCTCTTTCCAGATGGCTGGGCTGGTGTTGCCAATTAAAAACAAAGAGAACACTAGGGAAATGAAAGAGAGGAAAAGAAAGATATACAGACCAGCAATTAGAGAAGAGACAGCTAAAATAGGTTCATGATGGCAAGGATGCCTTCATGTTTGAGGAATGTGTCTAAGGTGAAGTTTTTCTACTGTGAAGGCAAATTTGTATTAATAAATGCACCCCCTCTCCCCCCCCCCAATGCTTTCCTCCTGAAGATAATGTGATGAAACAAGTAGATCCGAAATAGTCCATGAATGGCTGAGCAATTACAGGTGGGTCTGCTACGGGCAGAGGAAGCAAGACAAGGTCAGCCTATTTATGAAAGTTGTATGTTTCTGGTTTGCAGAATTAAATGCTTGAAGTGCTATTTGTGCCTTTGGAAAACTCCCACAAAGTCTCCCAGGAGACATGTTTGTGAGAAATTTGCATCATCTTAGAATAAACTGGTTTAAAACTATAATGAATTGAAACTATTATAAACCCTTGTGTGGCTATTTCGCAGAGCACCAAAGAGCATGGCCATAAGGAACTTAATCCAAAGATCTCTCCATACAGAAAGGCATATGATTTGTCACTGATTCAGCTGAACATGTGGACATTCTTAACGTGCTTTAGAAATGAGTTACATTGATTTACCACCGTAAGCTAAATTGATTATAAAAATGTTAAAATGGCAGAGTCCGGCAGCAAAAGTTAGGAAATACTCCAATTAAAGTGACTGGTATAATATGCATATGCTGCAGTTTTTTATTATGAGATCACATCATCTTTCTTCCAGAGATGCCCCCTGCTCAGAGAATGGTGTTCAGTTACTCACAATTTTTTCAGTGTTTTGGTTTAATCCTCGTTGTTCGGCGTGTGTGGTCCCTGGCCCTGTGTTACTGATCACTCCTCAGCCCCTTGCAGAAAGGCAGAGCTGTTAGTCCATGGCCAGACTTTTTACGCAATGTGCTCTGTGAACATGGCAGTGCCAAGCCGGGAAGCCAGATGTAAAATACATAAAGTGACTCCTTTCATGGCACATCCCCATCTTCAAAGCACAGCTCCCATTGACTCAGCGCTGAGCTCTATAGGCCAGGCTTGGCCTCTTCTTGTTTTTGGTGCACAAAGGAGGGAGGAATATTCAATTACTGATCACTCCCACCAAAAAAAAATCCGCAGCTGGAGTGATTTGAAAGGCAACATCAAGAGGCAACAGCCAGACTGGACTTGCTCACTCAGGATGGCTTTCAGCTGTCTAAGCCATAGTATGATCCTTTCTCCTTCTCCGATTCTCTCTCTTTTTCCCCTCAATGTCATATTTCTTTTGCAGGTTCTGTCTTCTTTGGCGATTGTGGAAGGTCTGGTAGACAACAGCTTTTTTCATTAAGCAACCCCCTTTCATCACCAAAACACCACCCTTCTGCATGTTGCGTGATACAGGGATCCTGCAGAAAAATGGTTGTGTTTATAACTAGCCATTATAGTGTACATGTGCAAAAGGACCAAACTCAAATCTCATGGCTATCTTAATCTTGTCCCCTCCTAATTTTTTGGTATTTGATTTTACAACCTTAATGATCTTTTAAGGTAGGTTTTGTGTAAATTTCCTCAGTTTTTAAAAGAGTAAACTGAAAACCTGGGAATTCCTTTGTAAGAAGCAAAAACTACTCCCACGTGGATCATCAGGAGAGCTGATCTCCTTTCTCAAAGGCAGGTCTCAGAAATTTAAAAGAATCACAGGGGTCAAACAAAGTGGTTTCATTCTGGTTTTTATTTTTCTTGTGACATATTAATAATTCAAACTGAAACAAGTCTCTATATGAGATGTAAATCCACATGGAAAAATCAAAATTCCTCTTTTTCAAAGGGTTTGAATGAAACTTTTGGATTTCTCAGGATTTCACATCACTGAAAATAGTTTGGCAGAACTGACACACACTGGAGTTAGTGCTGGTGTTTTCTCTTCAGCAAGGCTCAGATCTCCAGAGTCCTCTCTGACTCCTGCCTCTTGAGAGAGCAGCACAACTGGCTGTAGTAGGAAGGGGTCAATTTTGTATATGGGCTAGAGGATGAGGAGGCAGAGACTTTGTCCAGGAGGTCCACAGCGATTTGCTAAGGGGGGACTGCCAATAAATCCCATCTGGGTCTCACTTTAGAAGGTTGGCAGTGTCTGCCTTCTCAGGGTGCACAGGGTCCCCCTGCCCTGCTCTGAGGTGCCACCATCACCCCCTTCAACCCCAAGCTGTGTCGCTCATCTCCAGGATGGTGGTGCAGAGGTGCCCATCCAGCAGATGTGCAGAAACAGCCTGGAGGTTGGTAGGACTGTGCAGCAGTGCCTGTGTCTCTGCCGCAAAACTGCTTTCCTGGCATGAAAGTGCTACATCTAATGATTGCAGACACTTATTTTCTTTTCCCCTCCCAGCTTGTCCATGACCCTCCAGCCTGTCCTTGACCTGTTCCCATCTTTCTCTACGCTTCAGCTCCTCATATCCACCTTCTCATCTCAGTTTCCAGACAGTCACCAGCTGCTTCCTTCAGTCCCAGCCTCCCCTTCTATTTCTAGTCTCCTCTCTCAGCCTCTCACCACCCCATGATGCTCCCTCATTGGCCTGCATCCATCCCTCCACTTAAAGTACCCCACTGATCCACTGCTGATCCTAAACTTTGAGTCATCAACTTCTTGGTCTTCTCGGTGAAAGCCCTGCCAAAAATTTATACTGAGGATGAAACTGTATTTTTCTGCCTAATCAATTTCCTGGAAAAGAATTGATTTTTTTTTCTCTGCTTATGTTTCAAAAAAGAACAAATTAATCTGAACAGTCCCCGCAGTGGGGCAGAAATCTTTTCCAACAACTCCAGCAGTGGCTCAGGTTCGGCACAAGTCATTGAAACAGGGAGATAAAACATGCAATAAGAAGGGCAGAGCAACATTTAGCACAGATGTCCTTTCCAGGTCTGGCTATGATATTCTGAGTAGCCTCCATTTCCTGAGGCAGGGGAAGTGGAAAGAGAGAAAATAGAGTAGATTATAATTTCTGTTTATGCTGCTTTGTCCTAAGGTAAAAATGGGTCGTATCTAGAGATGTATGGTCATGCTCAGCAGTAATCACTAGTTTGTTCACTGTTAAATAAAGACGAGCATAAATAGGCTTCTTCCATCTCAGTGTGGGAAGTTATGGATCACTGCACACAGTATTGTTCTTACCCTCTAGTTCCACAAAAACATTTCCTTCTCTATTTCATGTGTACAAAACTTTCTGTGGATTTTTAAAACCCATTACTAGTGCTGTAATCAAAATGCCCTTTCCAACAAGAGAGGAAAGAAAGGCTTTGATCCCGCTCATCCTTTCTAGTTTGTCACCTACAATGTTAGGAAAAGAAAAGCCTCCAGTTGCCCATTTTGCACCGTGCTCCTCTTTCTTTATGTATGTGTGCCTGTGTGCATACATGCATATGCGTGTGACTGTAATTGTGCATGCAAGAGCATGTGTGATAACATCATCCAGATGCCACACCACACTGTTGGATTATGTCAGTCTCACCCAATGAAGCACACTGAGCAAATGCTAATAGTTAAGAGCTAATAAACACTACACTAGAAGGTCAGTGCTGAATCATTTGGATTGTGCGCATGGTTCTCAGATACTTTCCCTGTGGCTGTGGATAGGCTGTGTGGCTGCAAATCTCCCTGTAGGAGGGATTTTTAAAGCCCTGAACTTTACTGAGTCAGCTCAGTACGTTCGGAAGGAAACAGCCCTGACACAGTTGGACAGCATTATTGCCAGAAAATAGACTTCACAGGTTTCCAAAGGATGCTCTCAGTGAGAGTTCCCACGTCTTTGATATGATTGGCTCAAAGTAAAAAAGAAAGGTCATATTCACAGAGGTCAGAAATAGGAGAGTATATGATTCTTTGTCTCCTTCATTTTATTTCTCTGTACCTTCGCACCTTTGCTTTCTTTATCAGTCCCTGTATATGACGTGTAATCACAGTAGACTTCAGGTTCTGCTCCTGTTTTGACAGAGCAATCTTTATGTCAATCAAGTGAAAATGCCTTAGTTACTTGTATGATAAAGTGCTTTCTGCTTTAATGTCTCCTCTCCTTTTTGCCACCTGTAGCAGTTAATAAACTGGAGCCTTTGTTGACCAAATCACTGCCCATTTCCTTCCTTCAGCTGACCCTTCTGTGAACTGCAAGGAGTTCCTGTTGAGACAGTAGATGTAGTTAGAGGTTGGCCACATGGTGCTGGAGACAACTGTTGGAATAATGAAGACGTTGAGAGAGTTCAAAAGAAACATGTTTTATCAGTGAAATAATTTTGCATCAATCTCCCCCCACTCATTTAACCCCAAACCTAAGCTCCATCTGCTTTAGGATTATTTAACCAAATAGCCTTTCTAAAATTTGGGTGGATGTCGAGAGAAATAAAACACTTTACTTCTAAGACAGCAGCAGACACTACTGAAGTTCTAGGACTTATACTGCACCAGAACTGATGCACCTCCAAACGTGGTCTCTGTTGAGAACTGAGCTACAACTACTTGTAAGTTCAAGGCAATTTTGTGACCACAGAGGCAATTTGCAACCCATGCTTGGAACAAACTCTTCTATTTTCCCAATTCTCCTCTCGAACAGGTGCTCTCCCTCCTGCCCACTGGGTGCTGTTCTGACGTGGGGATGGGTTTGGAAGCAAGCACGTTATAGGGGAGTTTGGATATGACTAGTCAGAACCAAGGTTGATGGGAGAATATATTGGAAAGACTCGAAGTGAAGTTCAGAGAGTAAGAGATTCTTACAGGAGGAGATGCCTCCGAGGAAGACTGCCATGAGTTCAGACCAGGAACTGGTGACTTGAAAGGAAAGAGAATAATGAACAGCTGATGATGGGTATTTCTCTGAAGTTTCATGACACGGTTTTAGTAGGAAGGGTTTGCTTTGGTCAGCGATCCAAAGATTAAGACTCTTACCATCCTTTCCAAGAGTGTCCTCATTTCCAAAATATCTATCTCACAAGACAGCTTGCACCCAGCCACCAGTACATGTACCATATGTGAGGGGAGAAGAGTATGTTAGGAATGGCTGGACAGCTGGGACTTTCCTTTCTGAGCTGACAAGACACCTCTCCCACAGTGAATAGCTGAGGGATCTTGTGCTACTCAAGATGTACCATTGGATGAGATTTTTGGTTGCTAGAAGTTAATTTGGGATTTAGTTGTTAGAAGCTCCTCAATAGTTTTTTAAGGGTGGAAGTGGTCATTATTAGGTCTTGGATGAATGCCAAGTCAGGCCACTCAATTTGACTGTTTCAAGTAGCTGCTCTTTGCTGCATAAGCAGTTGCTGAGTACTGTCATACAGACAATTCACCGTTTCTTTCCAATTTAATCTTCACCACAGGGAACTGATTTACTGACTTAAAGATTATCACACATTTCTGTATGATTCACAAACAACAATATTCTCTCCTACCCTTCTAGTGAACTGCAACCAGGAGCCTGAAATCGCAAAAAAAATAAGAAAAGGCAAGACCGTTAATCCACCATGACACATACACCTTGATTTTATTTTATTGAAGGGATTTTATGAGGACTATTATCTCCTGGTTTACATAATCCAACACTTCCCTTAGGGCAATCAAAATTGAGATTCATATGACTTGGAGTTTACAATCCAATGCAGCTGGCAAAACTGGGATTCAGATTCATGACCGCAAATGCAAACCTACTGCACACACACTAAGAAGGACAAGGAGAGGGGAAGGGAAAAAAAAAAAGAGAGAATAAGAAAAGCTCTGGTGAAGTGATCTATCATATTGTCTGACCAGGAGTGTTTAAAAACTGGTATAATGAAATGAGTCGAAACTTCAGCTAATTTGATTCAAAGGTTGCATGACCTCTACTAAGCGAGGGACTCCCTTTCCCTGCTGCCTTTGTCTGTTCTTAATAATCTAGCCAGCAACAAGGTAAGATGCAGGATTGACTTTTTCTGCTGCAAACATGACTTCAGTCCAAGTATTTTAGCACCTGAACTCAAGTGAGGATAATAAATGTCAAAGAAATATTTATAGCTTGGTATATGCAGAATTTCCAGCTCCCTATACTGCAATAATACACATCCATCTGCTAACAGCATTAGAGCTGCAGTTTCAAAGCAGATAGCACCTGAAAACAGAAAGCTGCAGAAGCTACACATAGCTATTGCATTTAAATACTTAAGATGCTAATTAAATTATAAATTAATTATCCAACCTTGGGAAGCCATTCTTCTCCTGGACTCAGGCTTGCACAGAAATTCAGACTGAGCTCTGTGCCTCTTCCACTCCCCTGTGTTCATTCAGCTGAAATCCATTCCTGCAGCACCCAGCTGAAGGGAGCAAGCATACAGAAGAAGAAGGTTAAAGAGGAATAATTGAAACTTAGAAGTGGAAAAAAGACTTCTTATCCTGTCTAATACATCCCTCCAGCCAGTACAAGAGAATTACTCTTCAGGGTTTTGTCAAGTCTAGTTTTAACTGACTGCAGTGATGGAAGCCCCATCTCTTCCTTTGGGAGAAAGTTGCACATTTGAATAAAGCTCCCAGCTAGCAAATATTTCCTGATACTAAGCCTGTATTTTCCTTCTTTTATAAAGTGATCCCTTTAATGCTGACTTGATCCAAGATTTGTTCCCAATGCACTCAGCTCTGTGAGCTCTGGAATGCTTACTGGAATGCATGTTTTTTCACCCCCAGATTATGGTTTGAAATCTGCCCTAAGCTCACAGGGGCCGAAAGCTGCGGTTGTAGCACATGTTCTCACAAGCCTGTATGAAGCAGGTCGAGGTGTGTAGTCCCATCCTGAAGCTACGCAACACAAGCAAGGGTAGAAAGTTTCTCCATCGTTATCCATTGTAGAAGCCACATGCTGGTGGGAGCTAAAAAATTGCTGTTGAGACTTGTAGACACAACAGGCAGGACATGACGTGCCTGGACAAAGGTAGTGTGAGGGGTTTTTGCTTTTGCTACTTTGGGTGTAAATGGGTGTATCAAAGTGCTTAGATTTTCACCCTTCTTTACCTTCTGGCACCTCTAGCCAGAAATGAAAATGTAGGCATACTGTAGAAAAAATAAAGATTTTGGCAGGACTGGGGTCTTCTTCATTTAGAAGAGACGTCTGAATGTGGGGTTTTCTTTTGAGATCCAAGACACATAGCTGAATGACTTCCTCGCTAAGGGAGTATTTGGCATCTTTGGTTGCAACAGAAATTAGGGGTGGAGGACCATGCAAGAGGATGGTTGAAGTGAAAATACAGATTTATCACATTATGTCAATTATAGGACACCTGGTGTTCTGCACTGTGGGTGAGGAAAAGGATGGGAAGTGATAGAGGCAAATGGCTTCTCCCCTACAACGGAGTGGGGGTATGGTGGTGCTCAGTTGCAGGAGCAGCACCGTTCTGCATCACGGCCCCATGTTGCACCTCTTAGGAGAGCTAGGAAGGAGGTCACCGCTGTGTGGTCTGAGGATGACCAAAGTTTCAGTAGCACTAGCTCCAAATTTACAGCAGTTTAGAAGGGGCCTGAATGTATCAGGGCCAGTGATGGTGCCCAAGGGTGTGCCCTACACTGAGGGACCACAGGAGTTTAGTGCTGCAGCTGACCACAGGGTTGGGAACCTGGTCCCAGTGTGAAACCAAAGTGACATTTGGAAAGTCCAGCTCAGCCACAGCATGTGAGATTGCACTGTGCTCAAATATTATGCATGACGTGGTTCTGGCACGTTACGACATTGCAAAGGCCTGGCTACATGTCTCCAGAGGGTGGGTGAAAGAACAATCTGGCTTTTTGTTCTCTTCCTTCTAGGAGACATTTGCCTAACCACCACCAACCCCCTAAAGGGAAGGGGGGAGACAGACAGGGCAAGAGCAAGAGAGGTTCAGTCCAGGACAGCACTTCAGGGTTCAAAGCTGTCACTGGCAGGTCCCCAGCACTGATGTGCTGGTGCTGTTCACAAAGTGCCCTAGGATCAAGCTCAGCATTTGAGCTAGGTAATTCAGTGATCCTTCTATCATCACATGGCTTTCATCACATCAGAAAGTCTGTGTCACCCTTGGAGTGACACTGTTGGCTCATTCTGGGGGCATGTGGCAGTGTCTTCTCAGAAGGATGAAGGTTTCATTCGTAATTTCTCACTCCACGTAGGATGAGGAAATACCAACAGGCACTTTTTTGGTCTTTTCCCTCAGTGTCTAGGTGTGCTGGCAGCATGTCTGCTCTGTTGCTCACTGGTGCTTCATCCTTAGTAGATGGTTGATGATACAGGTGAAAGTCTCATGATAGAAACGTTAGTGTCCACTCTTCTCCCTCCCACCCTCCCTCCCTCCGTCAAACCAGCAAAACTGTTGGAACAACTTTGTTCTACAATTCTTCTGGAATGAAAAAAGATGGCTGCTGTCTCAGATGTCAGGAAAACCTCCTAGCATCTGATTATATCTCTCTCTCTCTCCAGAAAGTTTATTTACCCTAAGAACTGGCCAGGTTAGGTCATGCAAATGAGATATTAGTCATAAAGTTGCAAATGAAAACTTAGTTGGTGATTTATCCCTGCTTCTTGCTCCACCTCTTGGTCATTTCTTCACCAGCTGCAGTCTCCATGCAAGGCACACCTAATTCAAATTTATTTTGTTCTTTCTTTTTTGCTCTCTCACTAAGAAACTGTATTCTTTTGGATTATTTTGCAGTTGAAATATTGTTAATTAGCTCTGTTTCATATCAAGGATTTTAGTGTACTTCTTTGCTGTACTAATGAGCATGCCTTCACCAATAGGAGGGTTTGAACAAGCTGCTGCAGGTTGGCAAAAGACAGAAGAGAATTCAGACTAGCTTGCTGAACAATATTTTATTAAAAATCAAACAAAAAAACCCAATAAAAAGCTCTTTTTGGAGAGCCAGACCATACCTAAAGCATCCTTACCTAGCAAGCATTGTTCCACATGAAATTTAGCAGACGTTCAGCAGGTTTTCTTTAATTTTCTGCGATCACAGTCACACAGTGTAAAAATTGTTGTGGATCCTTATTTCAAAAGGTAACATAAGATCCTATAAGCTGAAAAGCTGCAACACCACAGCTCTAGTAAAGGGCTTTAGAGGCCTTTGCCTGCTTTTCTTAAGCCAAGACCGATTTCGTATCAGACTGCAAACTCTGGGGGCAACTTTAAAATACATTGTTGCTGAGTATGTGAGGACGGGAGCTGAAAATGTGCCTTCTGCAGGAATTTGTGTGGGTAAAATTTGATCGCTCTGATGTTCATGGGAAATGAGTGAAGAAGCAGTATAAGCATGGCCACAGTGAATTAATTTGGAAAGTTACACAAATTCTAGCCAAAATTACTTTTTCAGCTTTTGCTGAGTTTTGCTGCAAGTCCAGTTGTGGAAAACCATCTGTTCTTTTTCAGAGCAACCTTATTAAGACCCACTGATAGTATTTCATCTCCTTCCTATAGAGAATGTTTCAGCTTTTATTACAGTCCCTTAAATGTGAGGAGCTGCAATCTTGCCGTTCTGTTTGCACTCAGAAAATCTGATGATGTTAAATCTCACATCTCTCCTTGAAAAAAATCACTCCTTCATCACACTGTGTCTCCTATTTGAGGTAAATTCCTGTTGCGCTTTAAATAGTTACTTATTAATGATTGGCATAAATTAATGCCTGTGCTGTGACTTATAGTAGGTCCCATGCTAGATTTATATGTCTGGTAATTGCTCCGATAAAATATGTTCCTACTGTAGATGTATGGGTGAAATGTGTCCTGGAGACTGCCTGTTGCCAGCTGTATTTGAAACATTAGCTCAAAAAGCCACTTTATATAGTAAAGAGCTCTTTAAAAAAATTATTCAAAGTTCTCATACAACTTCCTCTGGAGAAAAATTCTAATCCAAATAAAATGAGTTGTTTTATTTCACTTCATTGTTGAAGTTTTCATTTAAATTTTATTCCTAAAGAGCAACACATTTTAGTTTTTGCTCCTTGCTTCTTTTCTCTTCCCTTTCCCTCGGTAAAAACAAGAGAGAAAATATATGGGAAAATGAGAAATACACATACACGAAAAATGCAAGAAAAGCACTGAAGTAATCTTTCGTACAGTTTTGGTCAAGGGCAAAAGCAAGAATTAATATGTACTTTTTTTTTCTTGATTTTGTCTTCCAAGAGAAGAAAAAAGTATTTCAAAATGCTTATCTTCCACATTCTCAGACTCCTGAATTATTAAAAATTCTTTCTGGTGGAGAAAGAATGGGGAGGAAAGGGAGAAAATTAGGAAAGAGAAAGGAAAGAGAAGTGACAGCCTAATTATCTAATACCTGAAAATTGCATAACAATGGGAAACAAACAAAAAAAGACAGCCCACATTGAATTAAACTGGAAAGAGGCACAGGAAAAATGTATCTGCAAATGTACATTGTTTCTAACAGAGACTTTTTTGACAAAAGTGTATTTTTCATCATTTTTTTTTTCCCCCCCGCTCTACTCCTTTGATCTGAAATGAAAGGAATCTTTTTTTTTTCCAAAAACCTTTTCTCTGTTGAGCCTTCTGAATCTTAAAACAACACCTTTTCTGTTTGATCTGATTATAAATATGTTATATATTTCTGGAGCGGGTTCCTCTCAGAGGACCATCGCAGAGAGCACAGCATACTCACGTAACTATTCTGTAGGCTAGGCTGCCATAAAAAATACTCTGTGCAGGAGAGCATACAACTGCTCAGAGGGGAGTCTGGAAAAAAACTTAACCGGAGTCACTGAGGAAAACTTCTGCTCTTACCACTAGCATCATGAGGTCTTTACTTTCCGCTAAGCCCAGCAATGAGCTCAGTCTCTGAGGTCTCATCGAAAAGATCTGAGCACAGTTAACTACGCGATAGGCATTTTATCTGTCTGAGGATAAACTGCTTAATAGGTTCTGCTGGGATTTGAAACTGCGGTTCCTTGAAGTCTTACTGCCTCAAACCAATTGCGTAGGTTGCTAAAACCATCCCCAGCAGCCTCGGAGAGAGCGCTGTTGTGTCTGCTTATGGAGCAGTCCTGACTGGACAAACAACAAAAACTTCCCTTTGTGGGTGGAGGGATGCCTCTTGTTCGCCGGTGTGTCTGAAAGGACCCGGTCACAGATTTTGCAGCTCCAGCCCATCTTTTCTCCATTGGTCTTGGCAAAAGTGAAGGAGCATTGAGCTCCTTTCCAGACAGTGGTGGTATTTTTCCACCGTTGCCGCACTGCATGTAGCAAACAGCGTTTCATTGACTGGAAAGCATCCAGTGAACGGGAGAAGAAGACTTTTCCTCCTGGCCTCCAGGAGAAAAAAATGCTTTAACCAAGAGAATGTCAAGGGCATTGCAGGGTGGTGGGCTTTGACCTTCAGACATGAGGGTGGTGTCCGCCTGCCTAAAGCTAGGGAGCTGCTGAAAAGAAATTTCTAGCTTTTTCAAAACCGGACTAGATCGCCCTCATCTTCTGACTGCTTCCCGCACTGCTCTTCGCGGTGTTCAGGGAGTCTGTCCAGCTCACAAACAGTGTTGTCAGAGGTGGTGGTGCACAGTACATAATGCCTGTGCCCCCTGGTTTGACACCTCCCCAACCGAGAAGCTTTCCTCTGCAATGAAAACAATAACAGAAGATCTCCTTTCTAATTTGGTCAAGGGTGGAAGCTGAGCTCATGTTTGTATATCCTGGCTGTTGAGATGGAAAGTGTGAACTTAACAGAAAATTAAGTCTGCAGAAAATAAGAATGGCAGAGGGGGAGGGGATCACTCTGGAGAAAGAGAGACTTGCAGATGGAGATCCCATTATGTCCAGACCTCACAGTGTCTCCTGTCTCATTCATGCCAAGGGCAATGTGGGCTGGGTGTGAGGCAAAAGTCTTCAGACTTAGTCAAAGAAAGAGGCCTCAGCATGTGTTGCTGAAGTCGGTATGGACCCTGGCCAGCTGCCAGTCACGCTGGCATTGCTGTTATTAGATACCATTGTGTTAAGCTTAGCACTTTTTGCAGGCCAGAGAAATTCCTTTTGTGTTTTCCCATGCTCCTGACACATTTAGAAGAGTTTCAGCTTCAGAGAGAAAAGGCAAAATTAGTGCAAACAAACTCCTGATATCCACTGGGCATGGCTGGGGAAAGAAAGTCGAGCAAGGCGAAATTAGTACAGATTGAAGTTCATTAACTACTGAGCTTGGTTTGGCATTTCATAAATAACTAGTTGGGGAAAGACATTCCCTGAATTGCCTTTTATACAGGGGTCAATTAGATCACTTGAGCAAACTGGAAAAGTAGCTAATTAGAGCTATGGTGAGCTTCAGAGTAGCCATACCAGATGACTTGTGTTGACCTGTTTGTGACTGGAATGTCAATCTGGATCCATTTTTTGATGCTTCATTCTTTTTCTTCCTTCAAGTGATGTGATTTTATAGCCAGAAATAGAGGGAGAAATAGTGTGTGCTCTTTCCTCCACAAGGTAAACTTCACCTGTCCCAGCCCTCAGCTCCCACGCTAGCCAGCTGTGTGGCATAACCTCCCAGGACAGTTTCAGCTCTCCCAGTAAAAGTTGCAGATTCTATAATGTTTGGCTTTTTTTGGAAAACTTTCTTTTCTGTTAAAGAACAATATTGCGGTAAACACAGACAGACAGTCGCAGAACCATGCGACTGCTCATTCCTTGTGGTTAGCCTCCTTTGCTCACCAGGTCAGCATTAGCAAACTCTTTCAACTCCTCTTTTTAGCTCCTGCCAGAGCTACTCTTGTGGTGGCAAGTCCGCTGGACTATGCTTAGCTGCTTTTCTCTGCTTGCTGGTGAAGGACAACTTGCCTCCTCTTTCCTTCTGTTGCATAATGTGTTAGTATTCTCTGCTGCCATCTCTGCTTCCCCTGAACCAACATGGTTTAGGGAGGGACGCATTGCTGTGTGAGTCGCAGCATCAGCCTTAGCAGTCAAAGGGATTGTGCTATGGCTGCCCAGTAGCTGCAGGCATAGCAGGGCATGGGTTTGCGTAGGAGGAGGATTCATACACGGTCCCAAAAATAGAACTGGAGATTTGATGGATGTAGGTGGGGTTGAGGACACCTTACTACAGTGGGCAGAAAATGTCTTCTTCTAGGTGTGCAAATACAAGATATGGGAATCACAGCAGCAACCACACTAAAGATGTACAGCTATCAATGTGTCTTAGAGGCTAAGAAAGGAGGCAAGATGTGAAGGCTTTAGTCTTAAGAAGTTGGTATACGTCAGGAAAAAAAAAGCTTGTGAAACCATCCCCAGAAGTTCTTTTCAAAGCTCTTTTGTTCTAAGTAAGTAAGTAAGTTTATGCTTTCAGGATCATTCCCCCCCTGCTTTGAAAATTATTCCATGAAGGCCTGAAGCTCCTTGGATAATTTTCACGGCTCATAGTATGACACATCTCACCATTAACAATGTTCTACTCTTTCCAAAGTTACACTCTTTTAAAGCAATTCCTCATAAAATGCTCTGCCAAATGCAAACAGTACAGATGGAAGATTTCCATGCCAAATGTCTACCTAATGATGACTTTGGGAGGAGGGATCAACCATTTCTGCTAGACTGGAACAACAGTTTCCAAACACAAGATTAGAGGGAAGAGATATTTCATTAAGAAACTCCAAGCTTTGAAGTAAGAGCTTGAAATCTGGCATAGGGCTGGTGTCTTTTTGTATGGTATGTGCTTTTCCCTGTCCCTGTGAAAGTTCTTTTGTGACCAGAATACTAGCCTCTAAATTAGCAAGTCTGTGCTTCCTGAGCAGGTTTTTCAGACATCAAAATCCTTGTCTCTTGAAGACTCAATGTCCTCTTCAGGTTGATGGAGACAGAGGTTTGTTTCCCCTATTCCTTTGCATCTTCCTTGCTTTCTCCCCTCTCACCTGCTGCCATTTTCCTTGCTTGTGTCTCCAGTGACAGGGTGCAGCAGGGACCATACCGTTGTTCAGCATCATGGTTAGTCAAGGAAGCCCTTGGTGTGCCCAATCAAGGAAGCCCTTGGTGTGCCCATGGGCTCATCCTCGCTGTGCAGACGGAAGATAGATGGTGGCAGGGGCAGGACACAGGCTGTGGAATGGGAGTGGGGAAATAGAGGGTCAAGTGATTTACAAGCCCACAGTTCAAGTGATAAACTGTGAGCCTAGTTATCTTTGTCTGGTAGAGGACCCAAACTTTTTGTCCTTCTTTTAATTCTGACATTGTGTCTTGTAACTTAGGAAAATCCATAATGGATGTCTTGTTATATTTCTCTCCTTCCTTTGCTTCATGCCTGTCAGCTTCTGCAGCAAATGATGTGAGCATCCTGCATAGGAAAGCTCCTCTTACTGCTCAGCCTGGATTCCTTCTGAGGCTTGAGGACTTTGGAAGCAGCTTTGGGACCTATTTGAAAGCTGATGGAGTTAGGCGTCCTGTGGGAAAATGCGTTTGCAATCACTCATTAATATTGCATAGGCAGCTCCCAGTTTTGTGTCCTTCTTCACATCATCTCAAAGTGCCGTGCAGCTGGTGATGAAATCTGACAGCAGGTTGAAGAGGAAGCTGTGCCCAGACTGCAGACAAGGTACACAGC
>NW_009726505.1:88968-112990 GCF_000703405.1 Apaloderma vittatum | reverse complement strand
AGCCAAGGTACCCGGGCCCCTGGGGCAGGAATGCCCCAGCTGTCCAACAGCGTGCTGGGCAGTCTGGAAGGGACAATCAGATGTAATTCAGTTGTCTTTATTGCTGCTCAAAATCTGGAATTTAATGCCTGAGTTTACAAGAATTACAGAGGAGTTAGTCTTTCTGTTTGACATAAATGTTGCTTTGAGCTGTTTCAGGCACCATGAAGTTTTACTTAGATCTGCTCAGACTTGACTGTTCCCCTGCAGAAGTGCGTGAAAGTCTGTGACATTGCAATACAAACGATGGCTGAGACCAAATGAGATCAGAAGCCATTACCCTTACCTTTGCTAGGTGGTGATGCTTGAAAATCAATTAGAAATAATCAGAGCAGTGACAAATTGTATTAGAAAACCTTAAGACAGGAGCTCTGCTTAGTTTAGGTTACGATTAGGCCCTTTTCTAATTCACATGTATATATACATAAGAATAATTTCCATACACTGAAGTAAATGCTCACCATGTTAAAAATAATTAAATTCAGCTTTAAAAATCTATTATGCTTGGATTTGGGGGCATCTTTTCTTGTTGTTTTTATACCATCTTTAAAACTTTCAAGTCTTCTTGTAGTCATGAGGCAGATCCAGCATGATATGGTTGAGGTCAGTGATTATACGCTATAAAGTTCAAGCAGATTACAAATTGTCTACTGTGTGAAAGAAGTAAGTTTCTCATTATTCTTCAAGGCTAGACTAAGTGAGTAATATCTGTGTGGCAGCTTGTATCTAAATTACTGAATCACAGTTAGTAATCCTGTAGCTGATGCTGTCATGTTAAAAGCTAAATTGAATTTTCCAAATTATTAAGAAAAAAAACTAAGTTCCATGGTTTGATATGCTTAACAGTGGCTAATATAATTAAGACTGTAATAGATTTCAGTTACAAAAAATGTCAGGAAATAGGGAAGTACAATGAACACTGCACAAAGGGTTATGTGTAGCTCAGTCTGGAGCTCCCCAGAGACAACTTACCAAGTCCAGAGAAGATCAACATGTCATGAAATTAGTTCCAAAGTGTTTTCTAGAAGCATTTGTGTCTCTGCCTTGAAATTGCTCAGCTATCCTTCTTAGTTATAAGAGGTTGGAAATACTGTTGTTAAATGAACAAGCATAGGCTACTGAAAGTGAGCTGACAAAGCAAATAGTTTTCAGAATGAAAAACAGCCACAGAGGTATTTAATAAACAAATTAATACACCTTAAAGGTGTTTATGGATAAAAGAGGGATTTGTTGACTGCTTTTGTTGTCATACTTCACCTGGATGTGTTCTGGAACTTAATTAGGCAGAGAAGGCAAGCAGGATGGCAGAGTGGAGATCATCAAGCCCTCAATGAGGACTACACAGCTTGGTTGTTCAGATTATAGAGGAGTGTGCAGAATGTGATACTGCAGGGTGACATGATGCTGGAGGAGAGCAAGGGAGGAAGGTTATGAGATATGACAGAGATTTCAACTACACGAAGGAAAATTAGCAGAAGCAGAAAGGTGTGCCATGTTCAGATGAGAAGATAATGGTAACACTGCACAGATGGCTCTTTCATAGGATCAATGATTGTTCTTGCTGTAGCTCAAGGTGAATAGGCTTGCCAACCAATACGTGAGGTCTGTACTTTTGTACTGGACACTAACTGTGGAAGATTGTCTACACATAAGTGACAGTAAAAATGTAGTGATTTTAGCTTCACTGAAATGTACATTTATGAGTTAGACTTTTATGTTACGTTACGTTACATTACGTTATGTTACGTTACTTTTTATGTGGGAGACCTTGCTGTAGCCTATTGATACTTAAAGGGGGCCTATAAGTAAGAAGGGGACAATCTGTTTAGCAGGGTCTGTTGTGATAGGACAAGTGATAATGGTTTTAAACTAAAAGAGGTTAGATTTAGACTAGATATAAGGAAGACATTTTTTATGATTAATGTGACAAAACACTAGAACAGGTTCCCGGGAGAGGTCGTAGGTGCTTCATCCTTGGAAACATTCAAGGTCACTCTCATGGTAAAGAATTTTTTTCCTTATATTTAATCTAAATCTACCCTCTTGCAGTTTCTGACCATTGGTCCTTGCGCTACCACTACAGACCCTTGTAAAAAGCCCTTCTCCAGCTTTCTTGCAGGCCCCTTTCATCTATTGGAAGGCCACTATTAGGTCACTCCAGAGCCTTCTCTTCTCCAAGCTGAATAACCCCAGCTCCCTCAGCTTGTCCTCATAGCAGAGGTTCTCCAGCCCTCTAATCATCTTTCTGGCCCTCCTCTGGACCCACTCCAGCCAATCCATGTCCTTTTGTACTGTGGGCTCCAGAACTGGATGCCGGGCTCCAGAACTGGATGCAGTGCTCCAGGTGGGGCCTCATCAGAGCAGAGTAGAGGGGGAGAATTACCTACTGGTCACACTCCTTTTGATGCAGCCCTGGGCAAAGTTCTCTTTTTGGGCTGCAAGTCCACACTGTCAGCTCGTATTGAGCCTCTTGTCAACCAACACACCCAAGTCCTTCTTCATAGGGCTGCTCCCAGTCTGCTCTCTGCCCAGCCTATATTTGTGCTTGGAATTGCCTCGACCCAGGTGCAGAACTTGACACTTGCCCTTGGTGAACTTCATGAGGTTGGCAGGGGCCCACCTCTCAAGCCTCTTGAGGTCCCTCTGGATGGCATCCCTTTCCTCCAGCGTGTCAACCACTCCACAGAGTTTGGTGTCATCAACAAACTTACTGAGGGTGCATTCTATCTCACTGTCCATGTTGCCAACAAAGATGTTAAACAGCACTGGTCCCAGTACTGATCCTTGCGGGACACCACTCATCACTGGTCTCCACTTGGACATTGAGCCATTGATTGCAACTCCTTGAGTGCAATCATCTAGCCAATTCCTTATCCATCGAGTGGTCCATCTATCAAACCCATATCCTTCCAGTTTAGAAACCAAGATGTCGTGCGAGACTGTCAAATGCTTTGCACAAATCCAGGTAGATGACATCAGTTGCACTTCCCTTACCCACTGATGCTGTAACACCATTGTAGAAGCCCACCAAGTTTGTCAGACATGATTTGCCTTTGGTGAAGCCATGCTGGCTGCCTCCTCTATATCCATATGCCTTCTCTTTAATCCTGACCCATAAAGTCTCAGTCATTTACTCATCCATCCCCAAACAGAGCTCTGTGGACTCCAACCTGTCACTGACACGAAGTGCAATATTCCCTCCCCTTCTTCCCTGCCTGCCCCTCCTAATCAGACGATACCCTTCCATTCCCACACTCCAGTCACAGATGTCATCCCACCATGTCTCTGTGATGCCAGTGATATCATGGTCCTACATCTTTAAGATGATAGGGAATCTGTCAGCACAGTAAAGAATAGGGATGAAAACACACAATTGATTTTCTCTAATGGGAAAATGTCTGCCTTAAAACAGAGGCTTAGAGAAGTTCTTGAATAGATTAGCCATTCTGAGAATTGTACCGGGGGGGTGACAAAAATGAAATTGTTAGTACATCTGATGAACTTTGGATCCTCGAAAGAATTGAAAATGTAAAAAGGCAAGTTTTCCATTACCTGAAAAGAGAAAAATATTGGGAGATGTAGCTGATGCCAAGTATTTTCTATGCTAGATGCCCCAGCAGGATTCTGGCAATAGCTCTTTAAAATACAAAGCACATGTTTGTACACATTCAACACACTTTTGGGGAGACACAATTTCTGCAGGCTGTGATTTGGACTGTGTCTAATATTCCAGGTGTTTCGCTAGGACAGTGTGGGGAATTTTGGATGGTAGGGAGGGTGTATCATCTTGGTCTGGGGAGAAACAGCGGAAAAGCATGACCACACCCTCACATATGTTAAGAAAGATCTCATGTTGCTGCAGTAAAGCTAAAAATCTTACAAATACAAATTCTTTGTAGTGTAAAAAAGAGTGGGGAGAGATACCAAAGCAGCATGACCTGATGACAGATCTCCGTGTGGTCAGAAAAACACCAATATTCTTGCCCCGAGAGATGAGGGAGCCACAAAGAGATTCCTTGGACCAGCGTAGTGCACAGGAAAGTTTGCAACTAGCTCATTTACTTGAAGTAGCAACTGTAGATCAGAGAGTGACAGATCAACAAATGCCTGCAAGGGAGGAAGGCTCAGAGAAAGTAGTCGAGGGTGATGTGCTCATGAATCTTAGACAGGAACGTGGTAAGCGGCCACCACGAGATGTCCAGAAGACGCAGAGTCTAGACTTTCAAAAGCTTGCAAAGCTGAAGGAGTTAATGAAAGAGGCTGGAGTCCTGGGAGACTATAACCATAAATGCAAAAGCAAGTTGTCCACAGATGCCTCTGAGGAGGGTATCAGTATGGCTTTCCTATACCAGTGTGGTCAGAGCTGGAGACCAGTGGCTTATATGTCACACACCCCAACAAAAACAGAGCGTCAGCATGTTCAAATAGAGAAGGCGGATTTGGCCCCAGTCCACAGGTGTAAAATTTCACTTCTTTATTTATGGGAGGCCAGCATTAGCTGAACTTACCATAAAACCTTCCTAACATTGCCAGAAGGGACCTGCTAACCTCTTATGCTGTACAATACACACATCTCTTTTTTAGGTATAAGAGGACAATCTGAAGATTAAAGACAAATCTGCGGAAGATGCAATGGTTTCAGAGATGTTTTAGAACATTAAGTTGAAGAACAGGAGAGCAAAGTTCAGAACTAGATAGCATGTATAATATTTGATTTACAATAAAGTAAAACAAAACCCATAGTAGCTATCAGATGAAACATAGTCTCCAACTTCCAGAGCTACAGCTAGGGGTGCTGTTCAAACCGCTGGTTGAGAATGTCTAGAACAGTCCCTCGTTCCACATCAGTTTGAGGGTAAGATCACACTACAAGGTGGGATTTCTTTTAAAGGTGTGAAGTTGTTGAGTTCTCATGTACTACATGAAAAATATCCATGCCATTAAAAAATATAAAAGAGGGGTGAGACATTTCACCTGGCAAAAGGATAATTGCTCCATGGGGAAAAGTAAGCACATGTTTATTTGTGTTATCTGCAAAACACTGTGTACTTGTTCTTCACTACTATACTAACCAATGTAAGATACACTTAGTGTATACTGCTGCAGCTGTCAATTCCAATTTTCTTTTACATGGCATTACTGATGCAGTGAGGCCTGATAAATTAATGCCAACCTGTGGACATGAGTTCAAGCAGTTGCAAGTGAATTGGAGTTTGAACATGAACTACTAATTACTATTATTCTCAATACAACAGATGGGTGGGAAATGGTGTAAAAATAACTAAACAATGCTTAGTCAGAGACTGATCCATATTTAGCTCTGTTAAATTGCAGATTGTCAGCATGGCTTGTCACCCTCTGATGTTTTGCTGAGTAGAAAACTAAAGCCAAGAATGGCCCAAACAATTAGAAGCTGATGTCAGAGATACCAGAGACCTGCCAAAGTGGAAAATCATCAAACAAGAGAAAAAAAAAAAAAAAAAAAAGAAAGATGGGAATCATCTGATGTTGGAAACTGCCTTCACTTCTTGAAAATATGTTAATCCATGATGATGTGAGGTCATCACCTGTGATGGACTGAGTCTGTGGGAGGACAGTATCCAGCTCCCAAAGCGAGTGAGATACAGAGGACTAGGAAACAGGAGCAGCGATTTGAGGTCAGGTAGACCTCAGATGTGGAATCACTAGAACAAAATACTCAACTCTCTCTGAAATCGATGCCATGGACATGCTGGTTAAACTGGCAGAGCCAAGTATGAATTCAAGGAACCTTTTAGCCCTAGCTGACCATTGTTAATCAGCTTAGCTAACAGGTTGATTATAAGGTTTTTACTTTTTATTATTCATTCTTGTTAATGATGGGGTTTAGGTCTTATTATCAGTTTATGGCTTGGAAGTGAGGATGAGATATTGAATGACACAGGGTAAAACTGCAGTTTCCGGACAGAGAGTCCAGGTTTTGTACTAAAGAAATAGTGATTGCCATCATGTACAGCTCTTGAGAATGCATTCAAAATAAAAGTATTGCATGTGGCTCCCAGACTAAAAAATGAATCAGCAACTTGGGTGCAACTATTGGTGTGTCACAGAACAATGAACAAAATCTAGCTAGATTTTGTGGATGGCTGCTGTTGCTGTCACTGACATAGTGGTCAACAGTCTGGATGGTGCACGTATAGTTTCACTAAGCATAAGGTCCTAATGGGTCCCAAGAAAGTAGGCAGGAGGATGCCCTTTGTTACAGGGCACCGGCCACTCAGTGGCTTTGAGAAGGTCATGTAAGAGACATGCAGATACCTTTGGGATGTGGCTAATTCCATGGTTTAGTGACCTGTGAGCAACATCTTTAGAAATGTTAGGGGCTCTTTCATCATGAAATGTTGTGTTCTTGAGATTTTTCAGGCAGTAAAATGACTTTAAAAGTCTGTCACTTTCTGCCAGCTGCAGCCAAGATCCTTTCTATATTCTCAGTCTCTGTTTTATGGGAGCTGCAGAGCTCTGAATATTGGCTTCTTGCTTGTGGGGTCCCTTGTGACTACTTTGCACAAGACAGTCCGGCTGACTACCGCTCTGCTTGTATCTTCTCATGTCTCACAAGTAGGGTGCCCAGCAGTTATGAGGATTGCAAGAAAGAAGTAGAGGGGCTGGACCAGGAACTTCAGAAGCAAACACTGGAGGGGGAAGGACAGCAGAGCATGAAAAGCTAGGGAGAGGGAAGGTCAAAGTCTAGACGTTTGGGAGCAAAGGTTCACTTTGAATAGAGAGGGGGCCCTAGTGGCCTCTAAAATTACCATAAATGTCTGTTTACAGGAAGTGGTTGAACGGAACAGATCAAGTTAGGGCACCCGAGGGCCTTTAAAACTTAGAGAAATCCCGTGTTTATGAGGAAGAGGGGAATTGGTCAGAGCTGGGAACATTGCAAAGTTGTTGGTGAATGGACTGGCTTCAGCCAACCAAAGTTCTGGGAAAGCAGGGCTCAGCTGACACATCTCTGCAGATCACAATGCCGAGCAGTGGCCATCCTGCAGAGCATGTGTAATCCATGGGCAGCTCAATCTTCTTGCAAAATAAATGGGGAAATATCCCCACAGGGGAAACGTTATATATACCCAGGTCTGCTGAAGTCCGTGCTCCCTGAGCTGTTGAGCTTGTTCTCTTAAGTGTCTGAACAGCAGTGATCTAATATAAAAGATCTTACCAAGCTGTCTGACTCTTTGCTTTCCTCAGCCATCATATGGCTAAATGGGACTGGGGAAAAGAAGGGACGGGAGGAGAAGAAAACCAAAACAGAAGAAAAATGGGGCTCCCAATTACTGGCATGCACATCTCCACACAGACTAAGCAGCAAGGGCTCACAGTTAGCAAACTGCTCATTAGAGCCAAGGCATTAAGTCATTTCTCCAGGGAAGAATAAAACTGAACTCAGAGTCCAAAGCTCTGCCAGAAAATGCAGGATAGGGGGAGGGGAGGAGAAACGGTTCAGAGAAAAAGTGTAAAAAGAAGGTATAGGCGAAAAAAATACCAAGAAGAGAAAATGAATGGCTGATGGGTAAGCCAGAAGAATGAAGGGTTTGAGGGAAGGGATAAAAGGCAAGCAGAAAGGAGAGCTGCTGAGCTGTGGGATAAGTACGGTGTTATAACACTCGGTAATTTCTCAGACTACGTTCTCTCTAGGCTGTGGTGTAAACAGTTAAACAGGGAGCAATTTCTGCTCTGATGGAGAAAACAGCAAGTGCTTAAGCAGCTTTGTGGCTACAGGATCTGTCAGCGCTCTGGACCTAGCCTCAGCATTGCTGGCTAACTCAGGCCTCCGAAGCAATGTTTTAACGCAATGCAGCAACAAAGAGGTTCACAGCCCAAATTTGCCTCAGGACACATCACAGACTTGCTTTTCTGGGAACCCTGGGTCCCTGTGGGTGGCTCAGTTGTCCTAATAGTAGCCCTACAGTACCAGATTCCCTGATTTGCTTAGGCTGCTGTTACACCTTCAGCCATTTTTCTCTTGAACAACATGATGGGGTAAGTTAGCGGAGAACCTGACTCATGTTTTTTTTGCCTTTCGCTAGAGACGCCATCTGGCAATCCCAAAGCATTCTTGAGAGGTGAAACCACCTAACTGGCCAGCTCTCATGGTGACTGCACTGAAGCTGGAACTGTATGGATAGGTGATGTGTGCTGTACACCATCACCTAGCTGTGCAATCAAAACTGGAACAAGGCTTCTTGCCTTGCTATTATCAGCTGCAAGAAAAACTTCTGACCCGGAGTGAATGTGAGTGGGACCTACAAAGCCCATATGGGTGGTGACTGCAGGTTACTGTATCTGTGTGCCCTGGGGCATGCCCCTATGCATGGACTAGGAGGAAAGCAATTGTTTTGCAAAGCCAGCAAAATACAGAAGAGGCTGTAAATCAGTATGTGGTTACAGAGGATTTTATTCTTAGGAGCCCAGCAAAGGGAAATGTCCTCTCCAAAGAGGAATGGGTATTTTGTGAAGGAAGAAATGTCATCTTAGGCTTTTCTAAGATCTCCACCCTTAGAGGTTTTCAAAACACAGCTGGACAAGGCTTTGAGCAACCCTGATCTACCTTTGCACCCATGCTGTTGCTTACTAGCTTGCTCCAGAGAGCTGGAAAAAGGGCAAAGTTAGACTGTGATGGCTCAAGTCACTCATAAAGTGACTAGTCTGCCTGTTCTACAATGCAGCAGGTTAGCTCTGGTTAATGTTATGCCAGCTGAGCTCTATTGAATGTTTGGTTGAAGGAAATTGATAATGCATTCAGCTGCTCACCTATGTCTTAAAGATGTCTGCCTGCCTGGCCAATCAGTAGTTGAGTCACCATCTCTGGAGATATTTAAAAGATGTGTAGATGTAGCCCTTAGGGACATGGTTTAATGGTAGACCTGGTAGTGTTAGCTTTACAGCTGGACTTGATCTTAAAGCTCCTTTCCAACATAAATGATTCTATGATTGTGTGCCTGACTGTGTCTGTTACCCAAAAGAAGTCTAGGAAGTTGCAGTGTATTCTGGATGAGTGGCTATGAATGGGGAAATGAGAATTTGGTTAACCATAATTATACAATTTTAAAATAATTTGTCATAGATTTCAAAAGAAATGTGATATCTTGCATTGTGTTTAACTTTTAATGAGTTCTGGCAGAGTCTGGAGCCTGAGTTTGTGTGAGGTTTGCACTTTTTATTCTTACGTTGAAGATGAATCACATTTATTTTGTGTCTGGTAGTGCAGCAAGACATTAAGCTAGTATGGATGTTTTAAATTAATCTTCCTTGGAAAATACTGGTAAACAATGGTAATAATAAAGAGGAACTGCTATGAGAAATTCCTAACTTGAAGAAGTTAATAAAGTTGTGTAGGATTTTCCATCTTCTGATCAGCCAGTATATGATTTTTGCCCCAGGTTGTTGTCAAGCTAAGCGGCCTATAATTCCCCTCTACATTTACTATTCGAGCATTGGCAGATCACTCATATTTTCCAGTTCATTGAAACATCTTTGTCCTTCCAAGATGCATTAAAAGTTACAATTGCATCCAGCAATGGCGTTGACCATGTAGTGGAGACCTAGTCTCAACGTCTGGCTGTACTTTAGAACTCTGACAAGTTATTATTTGCTTGTGTGCATTAAAATGCCTCTCAAACCACTGTAAACTACACCAGAGGTATTGACCTGAAACACAGTGATCCTAGCTTTGTGTAATCTTTGGACTCATCCTCTCAGTTCATGTCACAACTACCTTATGGGTCTCCATTTTTTTTAATATGAGATCATTACATATAAGCAGGTTCAGGATGGGCGGCGAGACCCCCTGAAGTCTCCCATGCTCCAAAGGGAGGGAGGTGCAATACACGCACCTTGTACAATCCTTATCCTCAAAATGTGTACTCAAAAGGATTGTTTCTGGAGGCTCCAGCACTGGAGGCCGGAAGAGCCAAATGATGTGTGATTGGAAAATAATAAAACTCTCCAATTCCATTATATTTCCAGGTTTAGGAGAGATTTGCAGGCAAATAGAGGAAGAAAGAAACTACCACTAGTCTTCCTAACTTGCCTTCTGCATCAAAGTAAAAAGAAAAGCAGGGTAGAGAGCAAAGAAGGAGGTCTGAGCAATACCAGCTTAAGTATATTTTTCATCAGCACAAGCCACCTTCGCTTAGCCTGGGCCAGGCTGCTGCTATGGGGACCCTGCTAGGAGCTCAGAGGTGCACAAGACACATGAGGCAATGGAAAAGCAGCAGGAAGGGACTAGAAATGGCTGAACTTTATTTTTCCAAAGTGAAGATCTTTGGTGGGCTGCAGATTACATTGGAAATCAGACCCCACACCCCAGGATCCTGCAGCTGTCCCTCTCCACTCTAATTTTTCTCTGTCAGATTTCAGAGCTATAATTAACCACAAGGCCTTAGTGATACTGTGTGAAAGTGTGTGTGTGGGTATGTGTGTGCCTGGGCTTCCTCACCGCAGTGGGCCTAATCCTCTACAGAAGATTGACAGGTTCACGTGGAGAGTAAGTTTTTAACTAATTCACTTCTAAAGGCTCCTTTTGCTCTCTCTTCCCTTTACTGCCCTCCTCCCTCTAGGCTGCAAAGGGCATTGTGGTACCGGGGAGATGGCGGGAGCTGATCCAGGAGGTCTCCTGAGGTATCTCCACAATGACCTAAGGCACCCCGGTGTGGTCCACATTCAGGGCATCCCTCACTGCTCCCATGATGCTTGTCACAGCTACCCAGGAAAGGTGTGCTTGGGGGGCAGTGAACAGATCCAGGTTCAAATACAGATGCTGGAGCAGAAGGACTTAGCTTCTCATTCCTTCTTTGATGCACTCAAGCCCAAGCTGCACTATGGACAAGTCTGCGGATCTTCTGAGCACGCCTGTGAACGCCGCCAGCGAGATGGCGCTCAGCAGCAGCGCATTCATAAATGTTTTTTGTTTCTCCTTCTAGGTGTGATAAAAAAGGGGAGATCTTTTGCTGAAGTGTTGGCAGCACAGGAGTGCCTTGATGCAGACGCCTGGCACTGACTGCTGCTTTGTTGCTGGTCTCTGCCTCGCACAAAGCCTTGCCAGTGGGGTCCCTGCACTGAACTGACGGCTGTCATCCCGGTCCACATCCATAAACTCCTTTGTATCAGCCACGGTACAGATACCCAGGCAAGGTGCTTACTGATGTGCTCCTTTCTCTAGCTGAGACAGGTTTCTCTGAGCAAGCCCCTCGGTATATGGGATGAAAGCATGCTGGATATAAAGGGCTCTGACTTGGCAGTGACTTACGAAGACCTTGAAGCTGGCAAGGGGAAAAACAGCTAAAGTCCAAAGCACATTCCTCTTGCTCATGTGAGGAGCTGCATCTGAGGAAACTCACTAATCTTCTGTATTCCTTATCTCAGCAATTCCATTAAAGTCACTTGGTATTTAAGTATCGAGAGGAAAGGAGAGAGCATGATTTGTCACAAAAGAGACAATGCAAAGGATTTTTTCCAAAAAATAAAACCTCATAATAATTAAAATTAAAGTGTCCACAGAAATAACAGGAAGATACCCAACTACTACAACATTTTGTTTCATGAAGGAGGGGCATCTTAAACCCTATTTACATTGACCAGGCTTTGTTGAGGCTGATGTATGAGCTAGCTGGAGATCACAAAATTCTAGCTTATAAGAGGCCCATCTTAGTAGTCTCACAGGGAAGAAAAAACTTTGGAGGACTCTATAAGGAGGAGATCACTTGATGTCCTAGTGCATGGTAGTACATGGCCATGGATTCCTACAATCTTTACCTCAGGTTCCAACAAGCTGCAAACTCTGCTAAGCATTGCAGTCTCATTTCATCTGTGGAAAAATGAGGAGCAGTGAATACATCTCTGATATAGTTTGAGTTTTGGTTGGTTTTATTAGTACTACACTGAGCTACTGTTGCTGCTGTAGCATGGATTATTCTCAAGTGTTTAACATTTATTCCATTTTTTGAACAAAATATAAAGCAACAGTTCTTTGCTACCTTGAGCTACCACCATATAAACAACATTATTACTGGATCAGAAGTGACTGCCTACATATGTTGGTTGATTTTAAATCCCACTTTTGGTTACACCAGTGTAACGTGTAACGTGACAAGGGCCAGACTCACCCTAGAATCTGCTTCTGGTTCCTTTATCTGTCTTTGCCACTGCAGAGACAGGTATAAACAAGTAGTAGACAAGAAGAGTTCAGGCCTAGAGACCATGATTTGCCAGGCTGCATAAGACTTCTTTGAGTGAAAGCTCCCTGCCACTGGAAAGCCAGAGAGTGACTTGGAAGAGCTAGGTCTCCCTGGCAAGGCAACAAACCCCAGGATTATTTTTGTGTGTGTGTGATGGTTTTAATTTAAATGAAGCATATGCATGCCTAATCCAATCTAATCTATCTGGCTTCTTACATCCCATTAATCACTGACTTGTATTAGCACCTCGCACTGTCATCTCTGCCACAGCAGAAAGCTGATGAGACCACCGTCTCATCACAGGCATTCTGATGACTTGTCACTGGATTTTGTGTAAGCAACAAAACACCTAAGAAGCCAAAATCGTTCCCCGCTGCAATGCTTTAGAGGCAGGATACAGGTGAGAATCGAAATGAGCTAATGGGCTGAAGCTCGAGTGGCAGACACTGCAAAAACATGCTGTGAAACACTTATTTCTCAGAAGATTTCACAAAATGGTATCACCTAAAAACAGTTATTTTTTTCAAAACAAGGTGACTTTCAATTGATATCTCCATTTTGTGTTGTAAATCTTGTTTGAGAGTGCATGTTTTAATCAGTTTTATTAAAAACCAGAATCAGCCAAATAAATAAAAAGCAAGTAGTATAATAATCTGGGACACATGGGGAAACGCTGTGGCTTATTTCACAGATAACTGTCTCCCTCAAAAGAGATTGTGAACACAACACGGTTGAATTTCTTAAAAGACCAGGTTTTATTAGCTCAGGCTACAATCTGGGTCATTTTTGCTGTTGAACCTAAGGCTTCTGGAGACTTTCACAGGATTAAAATTTTATACAGCTAGCATCCACGCCCGGGTCTGCCTTGAGGAGGTAGATTGTCCCAAATTTAAGCTTATGTTAAAGTTACGAACTATTACCCAGAGGTGGATACACTTCAGTGGCACAGGAAGATCTTGTCTTGTTTTGATAGGTTTATTTTACAAAAGCTTCCAGACAAGCTACTTCAGTTCTTGCAATTGCAAATCTTTGTAGCACATACCTTCTTCAAAATCTTTTCTTCTCTGTTCAGGGCTCCAACCCACGGACACACAACTCTCCTAGGCCCAGTACGCCGAACATGAGATGGTTGGATCAATCATTGCAGGTTAGTTATGAAGAGTATACAGTCTGAGGTATGCTTGGACAAAGCATCCATTGAACAATTTCAGACAAGAAAGAAATCAGTGGAAATCCCAGTCTGTCTGCAGGCAATTTAGAAACAGAACTAATTTTTTGAATTAATTACTCTGGCTAGCTTTAATCACAAGAAGAGCGTGAAGGCATGGGTCTGTTCAAAGAAGAAAGGCACGTAGCACATTACCTTAAAGTATGACTGAGCAGCTGACTACATTTATAATCTTGACATAGGCCTCCCAAAAAATTGAATTAGGAATAAACAAATATAGGAACCATTTAAACCTTACAGAAAATCAAAACTTACCTGTCATCAAATGTAACATTGTGGTTTTAATTGAATTATTTAAGCTGTATTCTTAATATAGCTGGTAATCAGTTTAGAGCATATGTCCTAGGAGTTTTCTTGAAATTTAAATCCAACAGTTAAAACTTGGTTAGCTACACTATCTATATTGTGATGTGTTAAACCTTCTATCTATATTGTGATGTGTTCAACAGGTAAATTACAGTTTTGGATGGGCAGGTCACAAGGGTATCCCATAGGTATTGCATTTGAGTTACGTACTGAAGGTCACTTTGGATGTGACTTTGAGAATCATATCCATGAAGGGTAGACGTTTCAGCCACTTAGAAACAGTGAAGGGTTAAAAACTGTTCCCTTGAACTTATTTCTGATATTGGTATGGGGCTGAAAACGCCAGCTCGCTGATTGATGGGTTCACATGGGGCGACCTTCGCATTAGCAACACGACTCTGGTTGCTGGGTAAACACAGGCAGATGGATCCAGCTCCAGTGATTTTCAGTGGTGATGGACGGTGAAGGTATTTCTGATCCGCATCACACCCTGCAGATCCCATGAAAATGACTTGGCACAGGGTGGAAAGTATTAGATTTGGGTGACAAATAATTACCTGACATCAGCTGAGGTTTCTTCAGAAAGGTTATGCTGCAAATAACCATCTTTTACATAACTTTGTTTTCATGAAGTGACAGAAAGTCACACAAGTACAATTTATTTATTTGAGAAAATATAATCCAGTCAGTGGCTGATAAAACCTGCTGCTTAGGAACATGTACCTAAACAGTTATTATTACAGTACAGCATGGGATTCAGCATGGTTTTACAGGGATTTTTTTTATTTGTTTAAAGCATGCATGTTTTTTCTTGTTGCTATTGTTGATGTTATACGCACTTTTTCAGTGGCAAGAATTAGCATTCAGACAAGACATTTACTCAGAGCCATTGTGGTTTCATGAGACTTTGCTTTTCAAAGACTTCAGTTCAAAAGTTCCTTCTCTTTTTCCTGAGTCTGGTGCTTAAGTAGCAAAGCCAGCATTTTAAGTAGGTGTGTGACAAGCAAACACTTATCTCAGCTTCAGTCCTTTCTTTATTTTCAAGTAGCTTATCTGTATCTAAACAAGCCTGGAACAGGCATGTGTTGAGAGGGCTGCGAATGCTTTTTGCCTCTCTTTAGCTGATAGGTGTCCTTTCTGCGTGACAACATCCTCAAAATGTGTAGTGTGTGAGTGCATGTCATCCTGCGGTGAGTTAAGATGACTGTTTGCACCTTCTGTGCTGCCTGTTACCATTCCTGCCAGGATAACCCGGTGTGGCTGTATCTGATAGGGCATCAATAACAAGCCTAGAAGTTGGTATGTGTCATCTCCCCAAGATGGAGTGTCTTATTTCTCGCCCTGAGTTTTGCTGTAAAGCTTCTGTCACTATTTAAACCTTCTTCACTAGGGATGGCAAAATTTCAGAGTGGGCCAAAGTTCTCCCCTTGTCTGTACAGTGAAGTCATTCTGCTGGTTTACAATGCAAAGGAGCACAAATGGGTAGAAGAAATTACCATAATGGAAGTTTCTGGAATAGTGAGGAAAAGAATTGGCATAACACTACCTATGAGAAAGGAAACCTTCTAAATTCTTTTTCCTTCTGTCTCCCTAGGCTTTTAATCAGATTTACCCATTTATACAGAACTGCACAAGCCAATAAGGTTGCATGTAGTTGTGTAATCATGCTTACAGTGTTTTTTCCTTATATTTTTATTGTAAATTATTAATCTTTACTCTCAACTCTTTCCTTTCAGTTTTCCTACATCATTAGTCTCCAGTTTTTCCACCTTTCTTCTGGGCTTTCTTTCTTTCTCCCTCCTTCTCTATCCTTTTGCCTCTTTTCCTCTTTCTTTCCTTTCTTCTTTTTTTTTTTCCTTTTCCTTTGACCAAGATAGGCTAAAGAGAAGAGTTTCACTCTGAAGGTCATTCCATCTGGAGCCATCCTCATCTCCTGCAAAATCCATGCCTATCTGCCAAGCATGTAAGCTGCCTTTGCCCACTTGAACGTGGAGGCAGACAATGCTGCAGAGATGGGGTAGAAGACTGTGGTTCTGACTAGATGCCCTTTTTAACAGTATTACACAATTACCTAAAAATGACAACCTGGGCAACCTCGTCTAGCAGGGGATGTCCCTGCCCATGGCAGGGAGGTTGGAACTAGATGATCCTTAAGGTCCCTTTCAACCCTGACAATTCTACGATTCTATGAGACCTGAGACCCTGAAATTGGCTTAGTTTTCTCTCAGTTGGCCCCCTACGTCTTTGGTGTGTTTTCCCTTTTTTGGGAAAACCAGCCAACTTTACTGCCATTGATTTTCAGCTCTCTCCATCCTGTCCACACGCTTGTCTCCACCAGGTAGGGATCTAGCTGAACGACACCAAAGGTGGTTCGGGAAATAAACACTGGGTAGAGCTTGATGCAGACAGCAGGCACATTCCAGTGTAGGACACCAGGACCTCCCCCATTGGCTTCCCACAGAGGTGCAAGACAGGGGAAGAGCTTCGGCATGAAGCTGCCCAGCAAGTGGGGAAGGTGTGGCTGTGCTGCTTGTCTCTGCGCAGAGATGCACTTGGAGCCATGGTGTGCATTTCTGAGTGTCACGCAGGGGTTTCAAGAGAGATGTCCTTTCCAGGAGCTCCTAAAAAAACCCAGGCTGGGTAGTGCCCTTCCTCTAGTCTCAGTGAAGGGTATAATCACAGGCAGATGAAGTGTGAGGCAATTTTTTCCTAGTTTTATCTATATAATTGACATTATTTCCTTTAAAATAGCAAGCTGAAGATTGGGACATATTTATTGAGTCCTGTGGGCTCTAACAATGAGTTCTTTAATACAGACCCAGGGTATTGTGTGCTCCCAAGAAAAAATCCTAATGTTTGGAAAGAGGGTATCAAACATAGATGGTGCTGTCTGAAGCTGGCTTTTGAGAATGAATGATGGTAGTTACCCAGGCCTGTGTGGCAGGGGCACTCTGGTTTCGGAAAGCTGTTTGTCATCTGAAAAATTCAGCTGAGTTTTTGTTTAGCGTCATCTAGTCAGAATAATCAAAAAGCAGTGTGATGCCAGAGGGCAGTCATAACCAAAACAGATCCAGCTGTCAACACAATGGAGAGACCTTTAATTTTGTAGGGCTTAAGCTAAAGGCCAGAGTGAGTGGCTGACTCAGCGGTGCATGTCGTTCTCCATGTCTGGGACTGAAGGAGGGTGCGGTGGCCCTGGAACTCTGTGCTCGGCACCACCACAGCAAACCTGGTGGAGACAGCCTGGTCATCAATGCCAGGAGTTGGAACAAAGCAGGAGCAGAGCAAGAATGTCTCTGAAGGCTGAGGCTGGGGTGTTTTGTAGAGCCTGCTGCAGTTCTCCTCAATACAAAGTTCCATCCTGTCCGGTGTCACACCACCACTACCCTCCCTACACCAAAAATTTAAACTCGGCTCTAATTCACTGTCCTCTGCAATGCTCCTTCCCACATGATCAGACCAACAGCTAATGTGCAGCATACCTGGCCTGCCTATCTTTTCTCTTCACAGTGCGGACCATTTGCATGTAGGATAGTAGCACTAGGGAATCAACCTAGGCAACTGTGTCATTTACATGCTCTTTCCATTACAGGGCGACTGCATCACCTCCACATGAGAGATGGTACAGAACCAATCCCACTGTGTAAATAAGTGTTTTGCATGTTGGACTTGATGATCCTTATGGATTCCTTCTAACTTGAGATATTCTATGATTCTATGATTCTATGATTCTATGATTTATGATTCTACGATTCTATTCAAGGCTTAAAATGATTGAGGATTCCACACATTTAGCAACCAGTAGAGTAAGAACTACAACAGCAAAAAATCAGGATGTGGAGAAAGCACCATTAGTTAGACGAGAGTGGACCATAACTATCTGGTGCCACAAGCCAGAAAGAACCAACACTTACATGTTAGCATCAAAATCCCAAACTGTTAAAACACTGAAGTGATGCTTAGATTCATAAGCATTTAGACACTTCACAAAACTGTCAGTAGACATGAGTCTCCTGTGTTTTTTTATTCTCATCAAATGCAAGTGAAATAATTGGAGTCATGGAAAATGAAAAAGTCTCCACCTGTCAAATTCAATATAGATTTATTTTGCTTGTTGTTCCTGTCTCACGACCTTCTAGGCAAATTCATAGCAAAACTACCTACTGTGTTACAAATTCTGTATATTGTTGTTACAAGTATTATTTCATACTGTAAGAAATGGAAGAATTTCAAGAAACTCAACTAATTCACATAAAATCACTTTTGCTCCTTGCAATTAAAATAAGCTATTGATTTTCATATTTGAATCTAACCAGTTTCTAGGCAATAAGCTGCCAGTAACCTCAAGCTTTATTCTTGGTGGGTCAAGTACTGTTTAGTCACTTGGGGTATTTTAAATACTAGCTTTAGGTTTATTCTACCTTGCTTCAGCAAAATACTTGTTTGCACATTAGTAAGAGCAGTTCAAACCATATTTCTTAGCAAATCCTGCCTTTTTTCTTTTTTCTTTTCTCTTATTGCATCCATTGTTATTATACAGATTTTTTACAAAGTTTTTAATTTAGTGAGTGAGCATAAGGGCCTAGAATTATCAACTAGAAGCCATGAGTGGAAGCTGGGCTCTCACATACTGCAGATACTCTTGTGTGATAAGGTTGATGTTACACTAAAGAGTTTCTTGCACTTACAGTTTCTGATTTCTTCAGGTTTCAAGGAGTAAATGAAAAGCATGTAATACCGAGTACAGTCTCACTGGGTGAAGAAGCTTGCTGGTTTTGGCACACTGCTTTGGACAGTGTAAATTCTGAACGTAAACAAGTATGATGGACTCTCTCCCTTTAGTCACAATGGGTGGGTTGCAGCCGACCAGAGGTAAGTCTTCCCCTGAGTTAGCTGTCTGGATGCCTAATCACCCATTACAGAGTCCTAGTTACCTCATTGTAACACAGATTTCTAAAACGAGTGAAAAGATCAGGTCCTGAAAGTGTTTATTTCTCTTTGTGACTGTAAAGCAGACCCAAGGCAACCCACTGAGTCATAAACTGTTTCCTTTCAGACACCTGAAATTAGACATGCTGAATCCTACCCTAACAATTTGATCCAACTGTCTTTGAGGTTTTCCCCAGGTGACACCACTGGGTATTGAACTGGTCTCTAAAAACTTTTTCTGTGGAAAGCAGGGCAGTGGCTGTCACTCAGATAAATGCAGGTAAAGGAATATTGCTCAATTTGGCTGCTGCCATGAAAGATTGCCACAGCAGGTTAGCAGTGCTGTGCGCATCTGTGCTTCCAAGACAGAGGACACAATGAAATGATCTCCACTAAGCAAGCAAGACCTAAGTCATGACCATGCTGGGAATAACATGGGTGCTGCTGGAAACGGAACAAAAATACAAACTCTTTTTTACCTCCCTGGCAGATTTTATCCAGCGAGCTTCCTTAAAACCACAGTCTCCTTTCAACAACTCAGCTTTCCAGCTGGGAGATACAAATGCTTGACTCTTTCTGTCTCTCAGGGATTCCCTTGTGCTGTGTTTGATTGTTTCTTCAATCTCTTCCCCAAAACCCAAAACAACCATATTAGTGGCTATGCATATGACATGTTTTAATTCAGCTTGCAACCACTTCACGGTACGGTTAGCACTAATCATGGCCTACGCCTGCCACAACAGAGTGGATTCTCAGAAGTCCAAGTGGCAACTGGACACCCTATCTACTATGCACAAGCTTAGACTATGTCTCCAAACATGACTAGAAGTTGGCCAATAACAGGAGAAATCCACAGCAGCTTGTTTCTGCTCCCAGTCTTGGACAGCACATGATTGCCTTCCCACAGGTGAATCTGCATACCATCCTTCTGCAGAATGCAGGGAACAATTAAGCAGATGGATCTGTCTCTTCTAGCCTGCTTTCTTCCATGTAGCAAGAAATCCCAGAGTATTTATCCCTAGCAGTGGTCTTCTGAGAGACCAGCTAGGGAAACAGACATGCTACCTCAGCCACTGCTCTCAGATGCCCATCTGCAGACTTTCACTCTTCTCTGCAAAATAATTTGGCCCTCTGGTCTGGCAGGCTTGTTTGCAGGATGAGAAATGGTGTGCCTCAAGTATGGCACTCTTGTGTGTCTTAAAAAGGTTTTATGGCTATGATGATGGGTTCATCCCACCAATAAGTAGGAACTGGAAATGAAAATGAAGAAGGAGATAGCAGCTTCAAAGGCTAGATGATCTCTGAGGTCCCTTCCAACCCAGTAATCTATGATTGATTCTATGGTTCAATTTAAAAATTTCTCAAATGGAGATAACCATAAAACTTGGCTGAGGCTGAGAATCTCTAGGAAGCGTCATTCACACAGTCCTATAAGGAGAGGAAGAAGGAGAGATGCAGTCATCTTCTTACATCTGTTTCAATATTCCCTGCCCCCTGATAACTTCCTTCTCCCTCCAGTGTATATAGCAGAAGGGCATGAAAGCACAAGGAAGAAATTTTTTTCCCCAGGCGGAATGATTTTACAGGCTGTAAAATACTGCTTGTGCTCTAGCAGCAGTTTCTAATAAAACTGGATGCTTTTAACAGCTAAGGTCAAATTTGTCTTTAGCCTCCTCTCCATCTTAGAAATAGGCTTAAATAAATGATTCCCATCACAGAAGAAAACTCTCTTGCTCATTAGAATTGATGGATTCTTCAGCACGTTTCCTTGGACAGTAAGTGTCTGACAGTGCATAGCAATTAGTAAAACACAATGCTGTCAGCTGGCTTAGGGGGCATCTCAAAAGACAGAAAGAAGAGCAGATCACAGAATCACAGAATTACAGAATCTTCAGATTTTGAAGGTATATGTAACTCAGAGCAGTGTTTCTTGTCATGGTAGGGTACAGTGACATCTATATTCCACTTACATTCAAAACTTCTTGTGGACTTCCTTTCCCTGGGCATGGCTGTTTTTTCCTTCATTTATCTTCTGAATTGTACTGGAAACAAGAAAGCTGTTTGTTATGATGAGAAGTGTTTGGAGTTACCTAGGCTCTAGGGAAAGGGACACTCGCAGAGAAGTGTCATGCAAGGCAGCTTTTCATCTCATTTAATGAAGTGATTTTGCTGAAGAATTGGGAACTCTGGCCCAGAACAACTGTCCATGTGCCTCTGTGAAGGACATGGAGAGTGGAGACGGGATGGAGCTCCCTGAAACTAGTGGCAAAGCTGTTGCTAGTTTTGACCGTACAGCGTTGACACTGTCTGGCTGCATCCAGGGCATTTGCTGAGCTCTTCCTATGGCTGAAAATCATCCAGATCACATCAACACCACTGGCTCAGAAGCCTTACCCTGGGTAGCCCAAGGGAAGATTCTCAAATGCTTGGATACTATAGGCTGTTTTCCCATGGTGTTGCCACACCACATCCCCTTGTCCAGCGTGGTAGAGCTACAGCACCACTGAGAGCAGCCTGGACATGTCTTTAGTATCCCTCAGGGCTGAAGGTATCCCCTGTACTGATGTCTTGGGTTTCTGGAGAAGCCCTATGTCGGGAAAGATCACAAGCCTTGACCTGATGCGCCCCAAGCTCCATGAATCCTTCACATCTCCTCAAAGCCTTTTCTCTTGCTCAGCTGACGTTTTTATAAAGTTTCCTGCTACTGAATCTCAGCTCACCATGTTGCAGTTTAAATCAGTCATCACCAATCTGTTGTAGCCCTCTGGATCAATTACTTCGCTCTCAGCTTAGACCATTCTTGCAAATTATTACCACCTCCTATAAATATGACTGTGAGATTGCAAAGTGTCAGTTCTCCTTGGAAAGATGATTTATTTAAATAAGTGGAGAAAGGAGATTTGAGATATTTTTAGGCTTCTTTCTATGATGCTATACAAAGATTTTCTCACCATGTTTTCCTGTTTAGCTATGCAGTCTCTGACTTCTCACACAGTGGAAGAGGCATCCACAACAGTGCTCACATATGTCTTTCAGCAACTGGTTTTCACTGTTCAGTTTTGTTATTAGTAAATCATTACTTATCTTGAGATCTGCAGTAAAACCAAGGGACTTCCCATCAGGCGGGGATGTCTTCCTTGAATAAGTGCAGTATCTAGAATGCCTCTGACAACAGAGTTTATGTTATGTTTTCTATTCAACTGAAGCATCATCAAAAAGACAATCTACCAGATGAGACTGGTCCAAAGTGAAAGCTGCATGATGTTATGCGGAATGGGGAAGAGTATTTGAGTATAACACCTTCTTATCAAGAAACTCCTTTTTTTTTTTCTGCAGGGCCAGAACTATTTTTAATGAAGAATCTTTATTTGAAGAAAGATCTCCTCCATTGAGACTGGCAGAAAAGGTATTACTATTTAGAGAAGAAGAGTAGGGCTCAGATGTCTGAGTTAGACTTCTGACTTAGTCTTGAGTCTCTCACATGCTGGGTGAATAATCCTAGCATGCTTTTAGCAGCTATTTGATCTACTATCTCTGTCCATTTGTAATTAATTTTAAACAGTTTTTGGCATGTCTTAATGCAAAAAGCACAGCATATGTTAAAAGCAAAAACTATTGACAAGGTGGAAAAGCTATTTGTGTCCCAGGTGCTGCTGCTATTGTTATTTGCCAGCAGAGAGGTGAAGTACGAAAAGGTTCAATGATTTTCCCAAGATTTCTCAAGGAGTCGGCAGCAAATCGATCTGGGACATCTCATAGTTGAGACCCTTTCCCCGATGACACTACTATTTACTTCTCCATTTTAGTTTAAATCCCAGAAATTGCAAGCCTGATATTCATCCTTCCTAGAAGTCAGCAAGACTTTGGTGCAGACTGAATAGAGCTAAGGAAACTGTGGGTCACCCATGGAGTAACACTGTCAAGACTCTCACCTTCCCATGGAGTCAAGGCATCATACTTCTGCAAAAGAAACTAAGGAAAAGAAGACCCTGAAGCTTCTTTTGGAACTCTAAAAATAAGACTTCTAATATATTTCAGTACTAATTAAGTTTTTGCTATTCCTCCCATAAAGGGTTATCGACATAGTTCACAAAGTGTCATCTTTTAGCAACCACTCAAGAGTTGGCTGTTTCCCATCTCACCCCCTCTGACACATTTACATGTTCTCTTTATCCAAATACACAGATAAAAATCTTCCCTGGTGTATCTAGAATATTTTCAACCAAAGAGAAAAAAATTCCCTTGCCAAGTTGTTCAGTAGCTGGAAATGACTTGTCACGTCCACAGACAAGTAATTCTTTTTTATTTTTAAATGGCTAACCACATTATGATTAATGGGTCACATAAATGGGCTCAAAATAAGTCTGGCACAAATATAGGGAAGAAGAAGGGTAAACGGGATAAGGACTGGATGAGTCTGCAGCAGGACATTGGTGGCGTGAATGGCATAGTGGGCACGGAGGAAGGAAAAAATGTTTCATGCTATTTGTAGCTCAAAATTGCAGCTACAGATGGTGATGCTGTCATGTAGCAAGGGCTCAGGACACTGAGAAAATGCAACCTGCACTGCACAGACTTGTCTCTCTCCTTTGCTGGTATCTCTCTGGAAGGTTCACAGGGTATCATTGCCTGAATGTACATAAAAGCTGAGAGTATCCTTGACTAATACTGAAGCTATACACATATGTCCTCAAGTTAGTTTTGCCCTGTGTTTTACAATACAATGTATTTTGCTATTTGTCTTCCAGACACAGTATTTTCTAGATTCTTTTGTCAGCTCTTATGCTGTTTCTTTTCAACTCGCATTCTACTTTGGAGTGGAAATGTCAGACATACAATCTTGGCAAACAGGGACAAGCATGTCACTTCAGGGTGCTGCAGGAAGTACAAATTCAGAGCTGGTGCATTTTGCAGGGAAAACAAAATTGGTGGCATGGTAGAGGATGGGGAGGAGGTGACAGTCATTCAGACTATGGATGCAGTCGATCAAGACTAGTAGAACAGGACCCTTCAAGCAAAGATAGGCTTGAACAAACTCATATGCCAGGGCATGCATCTAGCAAGACAGAAGGGAAAGCAATCTCCATCCTGGCGGGGCTGGGCACACATCCTGGAAACCAGAGACTCTGCAAAGGTCACGGGGATGCATAACTCCAGGCAGAGGGCTGGGATGGAGCAGCAAGTCAGACCCTGTCACTGAATGAGCAAAACGAGGAATGGAAAATGGGCAGGCTAGTTTGCTTATCAAGAAGCATCTCTCAGTCACAAGCTATTACGGCACAGCCATACGCCACCGCAACCAGGT
>NW_009726505.1:36699-88937 GCF_000703405.1 Apaloderma vittatum | reverse complement strand
ATGCCGAGGGGGAGATTAGGCAGAGCTCTTGCTGTTTGTCTCATCTCTGAGTCTGCACAGTCCTGTAAAAGCCCTGCTGCTTGCAACTCCTACGGCTCAGCTGCGTCCCAGGAATGTCCCCTCCTACAGGACTCCTCTCTACTGCTGGAAGCGGGATCCAGCTGGCAGGCTGAGGGCTCTCTTACGTCACAGGCCAGGTTAACGCTGCATTTCTTACAGAAACCCCGTTGCCCCTGCGAGTGGCAAGTCATGTCACTATGACAAGGGCTACTATCAATTTCTAGAGCTACTTTATCCTGATTTTGTGTCCGATACAGTTTACAATGACTCATGGTTCCTGAAATAAGAATAACAAGAGTGTAATTTCATACTTTTCCCATAGTGAAATCTCATTAAAAACTGTGAGATGTTTAGATTTGATACCGTTCACACCTTTCCACCTCTGAAGGCAGAGATTCCTTGGGATAGGACTCTCTGCTTTGGGGCATAAACAGGATTTTGATCTCCAGAAAGCAGAAATCCTTTTGAAAAAAAATGGGAAATAATTTTTCTGGGAACCCCAGATGAAAGAACTCACAGCTCCCATTAAGTGTAATCTTTCCCAGTAAACAGTGGTAGTACAGAAGGTGTACGCAGGCTCTTGCCAGCAATACACAAACACTAGATTTCTGTCACAATGCAATAGCAGAGCTCTGTCTCAGGGAAACAAATTTCCTCTTGTAAAATAGGAAGCCAGAAAACTATGCAGAAGTGATGAGGTGCTTCCCAATTTCTAGCACTATTACAGAATATTAATGAAGTAATAGAGGGGCTGTCAGTGCTGTAAACACATTAAGGCTGAGGTTAAATGCGTCATCTTTTCCCCTCAGCTCCCTCTCCCTCTCTTCCCAAGAAACTAAGAAAAATATCTTCTAGAGAGCTGGGCTTGCAACATATAGGTTCATCCATATAGGGATCAGAAATAAATGTTCTATGTCTGAATTGCTACTTGGGTATTATACATTAAACTGTAATTTAAATATTGCCAACTGTATATTAAGCACATTAAACTATATTTAACAGACCTAGTTTATGTTTCTTTATCTGTGATAATATATTTATATTTTTTATAAATATGTAGAAACAAAGTATGTATTATAGGGGGTCAGATATTTCCCATGAATATCTTTTTCTGAATGGAAATGTAGTCTTTAAGAGCTCTGAATTTCCCCATGGCATTTTGCTGGCATTTTTTGTTCCCCATTGGGAAAAATAAAATGCTTTGTTTTGAATTAGCTCAGCCTAAATTGAAATACTTTGGTTTGTCAAACTGAATTAAAACATTTCATCTTTGGGCAGTTCAGCTTTAATTTATGTCTACAAGAGTTACTATGTGCCTTGTGGACATTTTAATTTATAGACATCATACTCCCACAATGCATCATAATCATCTCTCTCATTAAATTTTTGCAATGTACTCTCAGAGTCAGATGGCCACAAAACATCACAAGACGCTGGCTGGGAACTACATCGACTGGGAAACATGATGTATCACCCTCATGAGGCACTACAGCAGTTCCAAGGGACGCACAGCTATATCAAACCAAGATGAAGCCAAACGTTTTCTGAGAAAGGACAAATTTGCTTTCAGTAAAAACATTACTGTTTCAACATTTCATCCAGATGTGCGTCCAAAATAAATGTTGATATCAGAACTTTCTATAGAACAAAATATATAAATTTCAATAATTTTACTGTCCAATAAATAAGTTCTACCTTCAAGGTTTTAAGTGCTTTTCCCTCTCTATTATGTATGCACTATATGATGGAGCACAAGCACCAGTGACCTCCCATTTGGTAGAATTATTTGCTGTGACTTGGTTCAGGAGCATGAGAGGAATCTGAAACCTCCTCACCTGCCCAGGGGCATGAGAAACGGTAAGTCAAAGGAATCAGAACGCAGAAATAGATAGCCTGTAAATGATGTTTCTAACACTGAAAAAAACCCCTAGCCTAAAACTAAAAAGCATGAAAGTTAAGTCTTTCATTTCAAAATATGAAGAATTTCAGAGTCACGATTGCCTTAGCGAGTCTATGCCTGCCAGTTGCGCTCTAGTAAGGGCTTTAATTACATCAGCACACAACACATAAAGCTTGGGAAATATTTATATTACAGCTCTGGACTAAATCTGTGACATATCTTGGGGTGATGCTGAAAAGAGGCAGAGACTGTTATGGAGTGGGTGCTCAGATGATGATGGAGCATATAGTTTGTTGTGAGCTGAACGTCACAGCACATGGCATAAAGCCTAGAGGCAGAACTGAAGAACCTTGGCTCTAGCTGACACTGCATAGAACTACAAGAATCTAGTATGCAGTTACCTGGGTTGCCCTTCAGCCAGGACACCATGGCTAAGAACTTCTCTTTTATCAAAAAATAATAAGACAGACTTAGGATAAGATTTTCACAATGCCTTCTGCCAAGGCTAGTGCTCCAGCCAGTGCTGCAAAAGAGAAAGGGCAGGAGCAGTCCGTGCTGGCAGTACCACTGTGAAAATAACAAGTACGGACACTCTTTGCAGAGCATGTGGTGAAGGAGTAGTGCTTCTGTCTGGATTTAGGATTTAGGGGGACTTTTCACTTAGACAGTTTCTGTTTTTCACTAGGTTGTCAAGGGACAGGAGGATTCTGTCACTGAAATATGGAGATCCAGACTTTGGACAAAGACAGACGTAGGATTATGCACAACACCTGACCACCCCTTCCAGAGGAAAATGCTTACATCCCAGGTTGAGAAAACTGTGGTCCAGTGTCCGTTTTAATCTGTTCTTGAGGGAGCAGTCCTAGCTATAAGTTAACTACACGTAACTGAGAAGTGTGTCAGATGAATTGCCCCTTTAAGGTGTCCCTAAGGATTGCTGTGAGGCAGCAAGCCTATGTGTAGAAGACCTTACAGGAGACTTGTTTTGCCAGCAGAGGAAGTGAGGTGCTCTGAATGCTGCCCTTAGCTGGCCCAGAGACAGAGTCCTATGCATGCTGCTCATGACCTTGTCATAAAATACGAGCTGTCTTCCCCTTTAACTCTTCAAGGTCATGAGAACATGAAATCCAAGGAAGCTGAAGTCAATTTGGTGCCTTTGCTGCTTTCTCTGGTGATTCTTTTAGAGCACCCCAGCCAAGCATGCCACAGAAATCCCCTCATTAAAGCTTTTGTCTTTCATCTCAAAATCTTGGATGCTCTGTATCTGTGTTTATTTAAAAAACTGTCTCAACATTGGCATTGATGCCTGAAGCAAGTCAATGAACAATGACAGAAAACCACCCTGGATATATCCCCAAAATACTGTCACTGCAGAATAGGATCATGGAGGGTGCTAGCTCAGTCAGCTGCATATTCCTAGACTAAGAGGAGCCTAGTTCTTCCCTCTTTGTACCACATCATGTGAAAACAAACAGGGAAGATGCTCAGTGCTAGAACCAGAAATGACTGTGGGGAGAACTCCCTTCTCTTTCTCAGCTTTTTGCCACCCTGTAGCAGCCACAGGATGAAATAGGCCTGGATTTTGCATTTTAATAGTCACTTTGTATTTTATAGACTTGGAAATGTCAAAAAAGAACACCCGCTAGAGAGATCTTTTTTTATGTGTCACAGTTTGTTCGCGAACTCACACCAACTGGCTCCATGTGTTGCTGTATTTGGCATCTCCGCAGAGGAGGAGGAATCTCCCTTCAGTCCTCTCCCAGGAGGTGACCTCCATTCTCAAGAAATACAGGGATTAGCTGAGCTAGCAGAGCATGTGCGTAACGCTGCTGGGAAGAATGGAAAGTGCTGCATGGCTTCAGCAGAGTCCTGTTACATGCACAGCTCTGACAACTGCAGAAAGAAAGGAAGAGGCTGAGAGAGCACGAAAGAGGCAGAAGCATGTGGAGTAGTGTCGTGGGTAGAGAATATCACCTTCATGGTCAAAAAAGGCACTGCACCTACTGCTCAATCTTCTCAAAGAATGCCTCAAATGCTCAGTAACTTTGTATGCTTACTATGAAAAGGGCAATTCTAAGGAATACTTTCAATGCCAGCCTTTGAAAAAGGAAGAGTTAAAAATACAGGTTTCACATCGACTCAGTTGAGTGCTGGTGACTGCCACACCATGGGTCTCAGATTTTTCGGAAATGTATGTCCTGCCTTCTTCTACATCTGCTCTTTGGGAAAGAGGACATGTCTCAAAGGGGCGATCCGGAATGCCTCCCAAATCAGAGGCACTGGCACAGGCAATCTAGCAGTAACAGGGATGCAGTAACAGTGAACGTCCACTGAGAAAAACAGTCTCTACTAAAATTAGCGAGAAGATCCCTGAGGATTACTGAAGATGAAGACAGCCTGAATAGATGCATAGGTACTTGGTGACATACCTGGTGATGAGTTAACAATAAAGGTATACCTACCAGTGTCTGCTTTTCCTAACCAGGCTAGTAAAAAAGCTGACGCAAATTAAAAGATGGTAATTATTATTATTATTTTTAGATTGGTTGGCATGCAGAATTGCATAGTAATGAAAAAAAAAGAAAGAAAGAAAAGGATGAAGGACAATGAGAAAATTAGGCTGGCCATGCTGATAAAGTAGGCAAAGTATATTGATGGCAGATACAGTTTATATAGATGCATGTACATGTGCAGTAGCACATATAGAAGGTATACATCCTGGATTATACACAAAATCAATAAAATCTCACTGAGTCAGGTTGTTCTAAGAAATGCAATGCAGATTATCTTATTCAGTATTTGTGTTGCTAACGCCAAATGCCCACATGCTGTCAGCTGTCATCCCTGTTACTGCAGCAGTGCAGTAGATGTGTCTCTCAGAATGTGGACATTTCTTGGTGAATGTCTGATCTTGAAGCTGTGATTTTACACAAAATTGGCCATCATGAGAAGAATCTCAGTCAAAATAGTCATAACCATCGTATTAGGCACTAAAATGTGAAGAGCTTCGAAAACTAAAAACAGGATCTTCTTCTGAAAAGGAGCCAACAGCCCATGCAATTCTTTGGGGAACAAAACTTTGAAAGCAGCCCAACAAAAAGATCTATTGCATTAGGGCAGTGTACTGGTAGATGTGACACAATCAGTGGTAGCTGAGTAAAAGAGTAATTACAAAAGTTTAAATATCTTAAAGTTAGAAGATCTGCCTAACTTGCACTCAAGGGGTTTTAAAGTGGATCAGGGAGCTTTCTGATGTACTGGGTATAATTTCTCAAGTTTTGAAGAACTGGAAGGTTTCCAATGAAATATTAAGAAGCTAGTCTGCTGACATTTTAAAGTGATAAACGGCATAACAGAGGAAGTTATGGGTCAGTTGGGGTGATACTGATGCTGGGAAAAAATAACAGTGGGACACAATCAAAAAACAGTTAAAGTACAGAAATTTAGTGAGCGTTAGTCAATGAAGTTCCATCGAAAAGGGATTCTATCAAAATAATTTTACATTGTTCATTGAAAAGATTATGTTCCTGTCTGACAAGAGTAACATGTTAATGTAGGGTAGAATTCCTTCAAAATGTCACTTTAAATATTTTGCATTCTGATTAAAAACTAGGGTTTTGCCAGGACACTGTTGCATGTAGTAAACAACTCAGAAACTAGATAACTGGCTAAGAACTGTATATGCTAATGGAGTATCTTCAGTAAGGAGGTGTCCCAACACAATAAATGTGGTCCCACAAAAGCCTGGTTTTAGTTTAACACTGTTGAGTATTTTTACTGACAACCTGAAAGCTAGTATAAGAAGTATTTTTAATTAAGTTAGCTGATGGCACAAGATTTATAGCATAGTAAATGAGAAGCAGAGCATCTGATGGATGTAAAGATAAGAGGGTTACTTGTCAGGTTGAAAACAGTTGAACATGTATGCGAATATATCCAAATACATAGTGCACATACAGCAACAAAAACGTGAATATGATGTTTACAAGATGGAAGACCTCATTCTCAAAAAAAAAAACAACCTCCAAAATCCAAAGCGATTAAAAGGAGCATCAAAGAGTGAGGAGACTAAGAAACGTTACCAGGTAAGGAGACTTGCACCTGAGGGAATGCATTCAAGCGGGCTACAGAGGAGGCAATGGGTGCCTTTTCCTTGTGAGAAACAGTTGGAGTAGTGCCTTTGTGAAGCCCAGGAAGAACGTGCATTGTAGGGCTGGGAAGTGCTCTCAGAGCAGCTGAACTGGGACTGTTTCAGATGGTGTTTTAGAATTACACATCTGGGGAAACTACTAAGCAGGGAAAGTTCCTGTGTTGTACAAGTTCACACAAAACTCTTACAGCCCTGAAATAAGCTCTTGAACCTGTCTGCTTTGAGCCTCCTGGTAGGCTGACAAGAGCTCTGCCCAGGTTATTTGGGAAGAAGCTGTGAGAATGTTTCTCTTGAGAGAGCATGTGCAGTGATAACACCACCAGAGAGTTTCCACCTTCTTCAGGAACAAAGTGGTCTTTGGATGCAGCTAATTTTTTTTAGGGGGAAAGCCTGGAAGTTCTGGGGCAAGGAAAGGGCAGCGTGAGTTCAGCAAGGACATTGATTAGGTTGGAAGGCTGGACAGGCTTTGTTTGAGCCTTAAAGAGCCTCAGCACGGAGAGGATCTCTGTCACACCTATATGATGTACGGCGTCCTCCGGAAAACTGTGAAGAAGAGAGATGAGAATTCTATGCATCAGCCAGAAGCTACCTTATTCATTTGAGTGATAGGCACAAAAGAGCCAAAAATGAACTGGCAGGTACCGTATGTGAAAAAACTCAAGAGAATTTCTTTTTTGTTTTCCGTTAATATCTGCCTCCTCACCTACCAAAGAGTAGTTAAAGACCCTTAGACCTGGTGTTAGATTTGCGTTACAGATGCAAAGCAGGCATCAGATTCATGAAGCAGAAAGTTTCCTTGCTAGCAAAGGCAACGTAATTCAGTTTCTTATGGGAGCCTGTGTTGTTATGGGATTTTAGTAAGGAAAAGAAGATGATCTCTGATAATCTGACATGAAGGCCCATGTTTTTAAAGTGCCCTTGACACTTGCACCTACTGTTCTGCAAACACACAGTTGCTGTGGGAGGGTAGAGACTTAATCTTTCTTTTTTTGGTTTTGCAGGTGGAGATGTAGCCAGCTTCTTAATGCAAGTAACAAGTTCAGAACTGCATAGGCTATACTACTTGCCTGCCCACAAGCTTACTGTGTTTGAATTTTATAGCATTTGGGCTTCTGATTTCAAAATTGATCAAACCGCATTACTTGTATGTGACTCAGGTGGTCAAGTGAATATTCAAAAGTAATTTTTGAAATGTCTTCCAATGATGCATTTCATTCTGCCAAAAGAAAAGTATGAGAATTTACTGGTGATGGCTCAGCTGACAGAATAGCAGAGCCAAGTCCAGTAGGATGTTTCGGGTTGCATTCTGCTAAGCCTGCACTGTGGCCACACAGATGGCATGGTCCAGATGAAGAACAACTCCAGCTAACTTTTGGGAAGTGGTTTGCGTCAGATGACAAAAATGATTGTAGGCATGACAGACCTCCAGATAAGTGAAGAGATCAAATCTGTTTAGTGTAGAAAGTAGAGATAGAGGAGGGCAAATATTAATGTAAAGGGGCATCCCTGAATTTGAGCGGCAACATCAGAAGGTTAACCTAAGGAGAATTTTTTTTAACATAGTTCATGATAAACCCATAGTGGTCACAAAAACATCTGAGGACTATGTCAGTGGAAAAATGAGATTGAAAACTGAGCATGCTGGACAAGAACAGTGAAGTTATGGTAGAAAATAATGTTTTTAAAAGCAATAGTATGAATCCCTTCTCTTCTGTTGGCAGAAACTACAAAGGAACTTTTCCCATTATTCCCTTCCACATACATGGCTACAGAAAGGACACCAGGGCACATTTCACTCCTATTTTGTTAGATATGACAATTGTCATGTCGCTCCAGAAGTAACTAGAAAAGAAACAGTTGTAACATGCAATGCCCAAATGTCATTTTATGGATCCTCAAGATACTCCTTCCAGAAAACAAGCAGAAATCTTGCTGCGTCTGCTTTAATTATATTGCCGGGGTGTCATCATATTGAAGTCTTATCCAAAACTTTCAAAAATTGAACAGGATCCACATAACCTCTCTTTATCATTCCATATTAAACCTTACAACCTTCTCGCCTTTCACGGCAGTTCCCATTAGCTCTTTCGTGGCACAGCTTCAGATGTTGATATACTTGACTAAATTCTTCAGGCTATTCCCGAGAGCAGAGTTCTTTTTTTTCTGAAACAGATACAATGCGCACAACACCTAATCAAATAGTCAGCTACCCCTTTGAGTTTACAGCAAATAACAAAGCTTTTTCTGGAAAGAAATCTTGTCATATAAATGGTAGTTAAAAACATATGTAAATGTCCTAATGCTTTGGAAATGCCTATGAAGCCGAGGATGACAGTGAAACATATGTGGGCTCCTTTTCTGAGCCCCAGCATAAAAATCAGACCAGATCAAAAAGTTGCTAGTGCTGACGCACAGCTGCGTGCTGTATGGAAGTTCAGAAGAGATCTTTGAGCAAACTATTTACCAGAGATGTCACATCAAGGCTGCAATGATGGCCCTTTCTAAAGTTGAAGATCTGATAAGTTATGGCACTCTTACTGTAGACTCACAGACCCTGCAGAGTGACGAGTTTGAAAAGGATGAACCAAGGTCACCAGGAGTGCCAGCAGAGCTGTGTAACGAAAAAGACTAAAACATCTCAACTGTTTACAGGGTGACAGATCAGTCTGTCACACGATAGGTTGTGCCCAGCAAAGTTATAATCAAGGAGTTGATTGTATCTGGAAAATAAAAATAAATCATGATAAACTTGTATTTATTATTATAAACAGATGAACAGTGTAAATGCAAACATGTAACAGTGATATGTAGTGCAATGTATAACTAGATTTACACTATCTTGGTGTAAAATGGGTTGTAGAAAAACTTCTTGTATATAATGTATTGGATATGAAAAGCAGGAAGAAAATATAGTAAGGAGTCTTTTCCTGTGAGGTAGAGTAAATCAGAAAGTCTTCTGAAAATGATCAGAATTTCAGGCAACAGGCTGCAGAACAAAATAAAAGAAAACAATTCTAAGAGAAGTAATAAAATAAAAGGTAGGGAGGAAACAATTTAATGTAGGTAACTTTGCCAAGTGTGGAAACAGTTGCAAAATAGTTTTGGAAGAGGAGTGAAAGATATTTATAACAAACATATTTATCTAAGGTGCCTGTTGCTTGTCCCGAATCTGTTTAGGTATCATGGATTGGAGGTAAAGTTCTATGGATGTTGGAAATTAGAGTAGAAGACAAATTTGAAAATACGAAGAACTAATATCATAGAATCATAGAATGGTCTAGGCTGGAAGGGACCTTAGAGATGATTTTAATCCAGCCTCCCTGTTGCCAGGGACGCCACCTCTCGACTAGATCAGGCAACACATGGGGACCAAACGGGAATCGAACCCGCGACCTTAGCACTGTTAGCACCACACCCAACTGACTGAGCTAACTGGCCCCCTAATACGATCTTATGACTAAGAAAATAGTCAGGTAGAATACATCCACCTGAACAAAATAGTAAATATGTGTATCTGCCTCCAAAATCTGTGCTTCCTGACTGCACAGTGTGTATGACAACACACCATGGGGCACAGAAGAGCTCCTTGCATTCACTTTTACTCCTGTAGACTTTAGCTCGCAATGATATAATGTGTTGCCACTCAGGTGCACATACACACCAATCTCTCCAGATTTCTTGTGGACCTGGATAGTTTTTGCTATTGGTGTCCTTGTCCTCGTGCAGTAGCATCTTGGTGTCTCTCATAGTGTTTAGGCACTTTTACCTGTAGAGTTAGTGTGGTTTCCAAAGGATCGAGGAAAAGTGGTATTTCTTGGTAATGAATCTAAAGCAGGAAAGGCATTTCTCCTCAGAGGACTGACTTATTGAATGGTCTGTTTGTAGCATCCTGAGATAAAGAAGCACAGAATGGGTGTTGTGCTGCAGCTCAACCCTGGGAATTTGAGACTGTAAGTTTGCTTAACAGTGCATAAGCAACTATGGTTCACCCTGCTTTTACATGAGTGAACTTGCTTCATGAAATCTGGGTGACAGCAGCCTGCAGTCTGGTGTATAGACTAGTTATGTTATGGTAGTTAATGTGATCTGGTTTGGGTGGCCAGAGAAAAGGTGGTAGAACAAAGAGTTGGCTTACAGTGGTGCATTTTCTGTCACCCCTCATGAGTATATTGACTGTCTTCTTGGCCTTGTGGTGGTATAGAAGCATTGAAAATCTCTCAGAGAGCTGAAACTCGTTCCATGAGGCTAGTAAAGCAGATGGGCTACCCAGAGGTGTTACACAACGCTACTGGAGCAATCCCTGAGCTATTTGATTTGTTCTCACAGCTGACTCTACTTTGAGCTGGGTCTTGGGCTAGAGAATTCCTTCAGCTTGGCAATATCCTGTGATCCTAGGTCATCATCATATGTTAATCGAGGGATCCCAATTTACCAGTTTCCAGCTTCTGACCTCTGGGTACTCTCTGAGCATGTCCTGATTGCATGTCAGGATGGCAGCTGGTCTTCATCAGCCCTTATCCAGCCTGCTTTCCTTTGGAACAAGGCAGGTGTGGTGTGCTTTAGTAGGTCTGCCAGCCTGGATAATGCATGGACTTCAGGGACACAGGAGTCTTTTGTAGGGAGAACTACACAGAAGTGTTCTGTACCCTCAAATGATCTTGAGAAAGGCCTTGTGAACAGTCACTGCCTGCTCTGTGCAGCGCAACCTTAAGCCCCCAGGTGGCTTGAGTAAAGGTCATTTGCTGAGGCTGAATCTGTCACTCCCACACCTAACAGGTCCCTTGGCAGTTCAGCCTGCAAGGTCCTCCAGGGAAGCAACCTCCACTGATTTACCAGCAGCAGAAGGCAATTGCTACCCATGAGTGCCAGTGAAGTTTAGAAAGGTCTCACACGTCAAGTGGGAACAGACAATGCTCTGTTCTTTCATCCAAATGATGTTCTCAGGCATCTGAGGCTTATCTCTAGCGCATTTTCTTCAGCCCCTGAGCCCCCCACTCTGGCTGCCTCCCATCCTCTGGCTGCTGAGCTCCACCACTCCCACGCAAAGCTGCAGCCTGTTTAAATCAATTCTGACACCCAACACCTCTCTGTTTTCTCAGCCCGCCTGCCCCAAATATTTCCCTCCAGCCTTGACAGAACGGGTATTCACAGGGCAGCTCCAGAATAACAAGTTTCAATTTTTGAGACGGTTGCATGGGGAACTTTGTGGTGTGGCAGCTGGCCAAAGGGTGATCGTTTAGCTGAGGGAGCTCACTACTGGGTAGTTAATTTGACATGCAGAACAGAGTAGTGAGGCTCTCTCCGAAGTCCAGTCAGACACTTCTGGGCTCCCAGTATTAAATTATACCTGATGTGCAACTCCAAAAAAACAGCACTTGAGTGCAAACCTTGGCTTCAGTGAGGCTGAGCAGCCCAGCAGCTCCTTCACTCTAACACAATCAATTTTCTCCCGCAGACTCTGGGACCATCAGCTACTTTAGAGAGAGATGCTAGTTGCACTAGGCTCTCAACAACCTCTGCATCACTAAGCTGGTAAAAATGAAAGAGATGAAGACACAGTGGTGACAAACAACAGTGATGAACTCATAGATATGAGGCTGGGGAGAGCAGGCCCTCTTTCAGTGTTAACAGCCCAGGACTCCGATTTCATCCCTTTTCCAGGAAGCATAGTGAGTGTAAAAATGAGAATATGGTTCCAGAGATGGATTCCCACTTTACACATGTGCTTTCTCCGTCTTGTTTAGGGCTTGGACTGAATAATCGTTATTACCACATGGTAGCTATCAAGGGCTAGCTGACACATTATAAAAGCCTAATGTAGCCAATGCACATTAGAGTCCTGGCCAGCACCTGAATCTTTTGCCAGAACACTTTTGAGATAGACTGTTCTTGTGATATTTGTATCAGTGGCAAGAAGCAGAAATAGAGGAAATCTGGAAAACATTTCTCAGCAAAAAAAATAATTAAATCTGTGAAGTGTTGTGGAGTCTAGAGGCAGATAGATGGTACTGAAATTCTGATTGCTTATTCATTGGACTATGGAGCTTGGGAGTCTTTCAGGACCTCAGAGCAGTATTTCACTTTCTGATTCTGTTAGCAACTGTAATTGGTTGTTCCATTATTTTCCCTTCAATTCTTTGACCACTCACCTTGCCCCAAGCCTTCTCTTTGATGTTGCTATCCCCCTAAATAAGGCAACATGAGAGTTGTGCCTACTGAACTCAGCTGCGTGGATATTAGGGCAAAAATATTTAGACTATTAATAAAAAAATTATTATTCTGTTTCATGTGGCCTTTCTTGTCTGCATCATGAAGTCTTTAGGGAGCATTTGTTATCTGATTAGGCAGTTGCATATTAGGATGACAACTGGAACATAAACCAAAATAGCCATAAAGGAAACAGAACAGTGCCCCTGGGAGAGATTTGTATTGCCATTCATATATGTCTCTCACACAGAGCTAATTGTAAGAAGTACTATAATATGACTACTAGAGCCCTGTAATGGCCAATGGAGAAAAAAACCTGACTTTACATAAATACAGGTGGAATATGTAGCACCCACACACCAGAAAATTCTGATATTTCCAGGTATTTTTCATCCTAATGAATGGATGACAAAAGACAGTTTTTCACTACTTTAGATGTACTGAAACATCCTGACTGACGTTTCTTACAGAGATTAAATTTTTCAGCAGATCAAAACTGTAACTGGTTTATGAAAAAAAAAAAACCAACAACTAAAACCCCAAACCCTAAAACAACTGGAATGTTTTTATAGCAAGGGCCAGTTCAGCTTTTTTCCAAGTCCCCAAGAGGTGTGACAGACCTCCCGGGACCCTCTGTGTCCCTTACATCCTCTGTGGACAAGGATCTGAGTTGAGCTTACTCCTGCTGTTGCTCTACCATGATTCTCCCAGGCTTTTTTATTTTGGTGAATTAATGCTTGATTGATTTGAATTGCTTCTCTTACTTTTGGGAATATATGCAGTTTCTCCTTTGCTTGGGCAAAGAGAAACTTGCCAAATATCTCAAGCAAATTTTGTGGGAAAGCTAATGTAAAACCCCTTTAATCAATTGTGTGGAAAGGAGTGTATTTACCCTGCAAGACCTTGTGGTCAGATAATTTTCAATGAGAAATATGAGCCTGAAACTCCTTCGAGTTGTGCTTGATAAAAAAGAATTGAATATATTTTTGTATTTTTTATTTCTTTTATTTTTACTCACTTCATTAGAAATTTACAGTAGAAAATTCCATCTTTACACCTCTTGTCTGTAAAACCTAAGGGACCACTGGAGAATTAGTAAGGCTATGCCTTTATAAACATGCAAAGAACGTAAGTAAGCAGCAATGGAAGGAACTAAAAAATGCCATGTGGCAAAATATAGAGGAAAGAGGCAGGCAAATGCATAAGTCCCCGGAATAAGAGGATGCCAAGCAAGGATGGTGGTGCATGCAGTCAAAAAATATATATATTTTGCTAGAAAAGTGTCAAGTGTCATGCTGAGAATTCCCACCACTCAGCCCATCTTGATGTCCCAGAGCACACATAGCTCAGCCATAGGTTATCCAGTGATTTTGAATGTTTTGTTGTCGTCTCCCCAAAAAACAGTCCCTGAATTCTTCAGCCTCTGTCCCAGGCTTGTGCAGCCACATTTACAGCAGAATTCATGAGGAATACTGAGGCAGAGGGAGATGCACCCGTGGCTTCTTGTATCCATTTTAGGACTGTATAATAATGTTGTGATCACAACTGCATTAATCTGAGGCCAATGCTTCTCACTGTTGCTGGGAGGTTGCTTCAGAACCAGTCTTTTCTTCTCGTCTCAGACATTTGAATGGTCATCTTCAGCTTTCTCTGTTTACTTCCAGAGAGACTATCACCTTCTTTGGGATCTTCTTACTGCTATGAAGCCTGAACAGAACTGGATTTCCCAGTAGGAGACAGTTAACACCTCTGCTTGGTAGCAGCTCTACCTGTAAGGTAAGCAAAGAGTGAGAATGTGGTATTTGGAAGCAGAAACCTTGCTTGTCTCTTGTTTTAAGTTGCCGCATCTGAAAGAGTCATCATAATGGACGTACCTTGTTCTGTATTATCTTCTCTTAGGATGTGGATTAAATCCCACTGTTGGTGGGAGAACTGCTTTGGTTACTGTATCTTATCAGGCCTTCCAAAAAAACCCCAGACAAACAACTTTTTCAGTGGTCAGAAAACGCAGGAGGGAAACAGGAGGTACCCGTCTGCAAGTGCCACTTGGGTCCCGTGCTGAGTGCTAAGTGACCACGGAAATGCACGCCATGGTCACACCAAAGGGGAGCTCAGAAGCTGAGGAGTGCTGTGCTGACATGGCCCTTAGCCTGTGCGGCTGGAGGCATTCAACACCTACTCTTAAAGCTTTTGTTCCAAGCAGATCACCTTTCTAGGAGGTTACTTTGTCACTGAATAATACGAGGGCACGTGGCACGAAGGGTCAGGCCTCTGTTAGCTTTTAATTCCCTGCAACATGCGTAAGTCTATCAGGTTATGGACTGTGGAGGTTAGTAGAAGAGTTCATGTTCAGATGGTGACGGAAGAGCTGTCTGTTTTGAGACAAAATGCTTTTGATGAGAGTTTTTTTGGAGCTACCTCTTCTCAGTGGTTCCTACCACCTCATGACCTACCACTTTCCTTTTCCTCCTGAGTAGTCTAATTTGAACATCAGTGTTTGCACCTTAACGTCCCGGCCTGCAGGGAGAGGGGAGAGGACATGCATTTGAGCAAAGTATCTGCAGTGGCTGATGCCATAAATCAGAAGGATTTTAGAATCTGATGACAAACCAAATTCCTGTCAGAAAAGAGCAGAGCTGACCCCTCCCAAACTGTCATCGAAGCCGGGTCATAAAAATCACAGCTGTCACCAAAGCATGCTGGGCCTCTGGGGGACATGCCATCCTGGGGACTCATCTGCTGCCTCCAGGGCCAAATTCCAAACCCTCAGGCACATTCCACTTGACATTTTGTCACATCTCTTGCTGGTGCATCTGTTCAGGGACATTAACTCTTCCTAAATCACTTTATCCCTTTTTTTCTCAGAAAAAACAAGGCCACGGGAGCTGTAGAGCTCTGAGCACTGGTCTATAGCACGGAAACAGAGTCCAAGTGTTTAAGAATCAGCAGTCTTTGGGGTAACTAATCCTGTAGGCCATGTTGTTACAGTAATAGCATCAAAAATAAAAACTGTGTTCACACAAACTTAAAGAAAATTATTTTAACTCACATTTGTACATCCAAAATGGTAGGAAATCTTCCCACTTGTGTCCTCTTGAGCTCTGCCCACAGGTAGAGATCTGTTTCCAAAGGAGACAGGTGAGTGTGAAGTCAGATCAAGCCAGCTATGGTTGACCTGAGATGACTGTACACTTAGTAGTGGCACGTAAATGTAAAGATGTTGAGGCATCTTTTTTAAATCAGTTGATGAGGTCCGAGGTCTAAGATGTCTCCATCTCCACAAATGAAAAGAGTGTTTCTCTGTTCCTCCTGTGCATGAGATAATAATCAAACTGGGTGACATTAATCCTAGACCCCAAAAATCCAGCAGTCCTTACAAGTAGGATGGGGTAAGTTTTATGGCACAGACATTAGAATTCACAGTTACAGCTTGTCCAGTAGAGAGACTATGTCTTCAGACATCAGAGTTTTTGTAGTGTACTGAAGAGTCACTGCTGCTTCAGAATTACAAAATTTGAATGCATGTGAGCTAAAGGTCTGACTCAGTTTCACTGAGGATGGAGAATGACAGACATCCGGCTGAGAAGAACCTGAGGAGTATTTGCTGGACTTCTCATGTTGCTAGCGACAAAACTTCTAAGAGTTTCTAAAAATAATAGGTGCTAATTTCTTTACACACAGTATACTGCATCCGGGATGAGGTAGCTCAGTACTGACTCCTGTGCAGGACAAGCAGTTAATAACTAACCTAAGTGTCGTTGGTAGCCTTGATGCCTGTGATGGCAGAAGTGTGTCATGTGCAAACAGAATTTCACGAAACGGTAACTTAATCTTCATTTAAAACTCTAACAGCAATTTCCTAATGCTTGTAAATATTTCTGATTGGAAAACTTTGACAAGCCCAGCTAAGCCTGAGTGTCCTTTGTGGATCCCACACCCGATGGATGTTCACATGGGATCATCGTGTGCATGTGTAAAATGCTGTTTTGTTGGATATGGATGGAAATATAGCTGAACGGAAATCACTCTGTTAAAAGGCTATCTGAAAGTGGTGATTAAATAATAAGCTGTCTGATAAGAAGAGAAAGTAGCAGGTGGCTAATATACTTTATAAATTGAGAATACATCCATGAGAAGTCAAAATCAAGCAGTTTTAAAATAGAAGTTACAACTGTTGCTTCAAAGAAAACATTTTAAAAACATTGGGGGAAAAAAAAGCGCCTTACTTGGATGCAAGTAGCTTTAACAGCAAAACTGTAAAATCAGAAGTGTTCAGCCCACATTGTATTTCAGTTCTACAGACAAAATAAAGTGTGTATCAGGGGGACTTTTATTGTGCATGATACTATGGATGGAGTAAAAAGTTGGTGGTCTGTAACAAAGGAAGGCATGAGAAAGAAGCTACTTAAACCAAAGAAGGAAGTTTCTTGAAGTAGTGAAGGGAACTTCCTGAATCATACTTTTTTAACAATTCTCGGGAATTTGAAAAAAATTGGGAGTTTTGGAGGATTCTTACTTTTGCTCTGAGCGTTAACAAAGGATAGAGCCATGGGAAAATCTTGAGACTCACAAATGCCTGTTCAGTTTCCAGCATGAGAACCCACAGTTCAGAAAGCGATGGCTCAAATAAAGTCATGTGCATCCAAGTTATCAGTAGAAAAATGATCTCACTTTGCCCGCAGTATGCTGAAAACCCCTTCAGTTCTATATAACTCTCTAAGTGAGCAACAGATGAAAGCAAATACAGCTCATCAGGATTTCCTCGTTATCTACAAGTATTAGAAGGGAGGAGTTCAGCAGACCAGACATGTTCTGTTGTGCTTTCTGGCTTTTGGGGAAAGAAATAACGTTTTCTTGCTTTGCTTTTTTCTCAGGCCTGAGAAATTACCTAAAGTCAAAGACAGCTCTTTGAGTGAGAGCTGATCTGTGCATCGAAGTGCTTTGGCTGTAAAAGCCTGGGTGTGATATCCTGAACAACTCTGTTCAAGGTCACAGTTCCAGACTTACTTGGGACTCAGATGGGGCTTTCCCAAGGTCACAGACGCACAGATCTGGAGGGGTGTACTGCAGGGCTATGTGAGCAGGGCTTGTCAGAGGCTTCTGTCATGCCTTGCCCTTGACTTTGGTCAGGCTTTGGTCTTGGAACTTAATGTAAAAGTAACTGGGCAACATGTGTATTGGCAGTCAGTGGTACATAGGAGGTCTCAGCAGACAGCCTGGTGGGCCCTTTTTCCCTGTGAATCTCTGAAAATACTTTCAAGAGTAACTTGAGAAGGTTATGAACTGAGAAAAATATGTTAAGGCCCATAGACCAGGTACATTTTACCAGAGAGCTTAGAAAGAGACTTGCTGAAGAGCACCGAGCTATTCCTTTTGATATTTCACATTTCCTGGAACACTAAGACAGTTCCAGATGACTGGGAAAAAAGCTCGTTGTTGATCCTGTGTTCAACAGCATAAATGGGATTGCTCAAGAAAACACAGGCACATTAGCCTGGCATCAATCCCAGGGAAAATTATAGAAAGACTCACAGGAGATGTGACTGGTAAAGAATTAAAGGATACTGATGCAATTAAAGATCATTGGTGTAATAATATGGAGAGCAGATCCTGTTGGAAAAAATTAAGATCTCTTTTTAGAAAGTGATTACAACGTGACTGATAAAAGTATGTTTGCTGGCCAAAGCACTTGATTTTGTGTGATGACTTTCTGATGTAAGCTTCAGCTTGTACAAATGTCTAGGCTGTACTTGTTGGTGAAGAATCTTCCACTGTATTTTTCTTTTGTTTCTTCTTTTTTTTTGTTGTTTTTAATGGGAGCTTGTTTTATGTAGGATTTTTCCTGTTTGGAGAATTGAAACCGTATGTTTTGGTGTGTATGGAAATATTTCAGTTTGCTAAGTGGAAGAAAAGCTGTGCTTGTCCAAGATACCGCAACGTCTGATCATGAATGCAGGTGTAATATGTTTATGTATTTTGCTATCCCATCCCAGGAACAGGTTTTTCAAGTGTAGTTACATCTCCATGAAATATTCTTTCATTTCATCTCCATGAAATGTCCATCCCAGACTCACCACAGCTCTGTCTGAAATCCTATTCTCTGTGGGGAAACCATGAGGACTCTTAGTACTTACCTGGACAATTTCAGGTTTATCCAGTCTACACTAAATCACACAGACAGTGGAGCCACTCAATGGGCTTCTGAAGTTAGAGCAACAACTCTAAGAGGTAATCAATAGCTGTGAAAGCAACAGACTTCTTAAGTTTGAGCCTAACTAAGCTCTACTAAATGGAAAGAGGAAAGGCTTGGCTTACGAGGAATTTTCCCCAGGAGTGCCTTATCTGCTAAGCTTTCTGCTGCAAAAGTCACCTTGGAAAGCACCTGGTTCAGGAGACCAATGCAAAAGTGAGACTAGTTGCAATATGGCTGTCAGTTTTGACAGCAGTGTGCAATGCTTCTGAGGATTTATAACTTCCTCTTTGCTTGCACCACAGCTTTTACTGGCTCAGGCAGGCGCCACCTTGCATCGCTCTAGAGGTTCACCTCTGGCAGCACATGCCACGCGGTGGATGGCTCAAAGTACTGTGGTCTTACATAGAACAGTGGAAAGAGATCAGTGCAGACAGCTTGAAGTTTGGTCTCTAATTGCCTTGTGTTTTGTTGCTTTCAATAGGAAAAAGAGAGCAGCCTTCATTCCCCTTCCTCCCTGTTCCTCTCCTTCTTGCCTCTGTGGCTTTCTCAGCCTTCTCCCTGCACTCAGCAACATCAAGTGGTTCCCTAAGGTTCCTCCTTCTCAAAGTGTCCTTTCCCTTCTTTTCTCTTCCCTTGGTCCCTTTCATTTTTCTCCGTAGCCACCTCTTGCCTCCAGCCTTTCTACCTCACACACTCCCAGCTGGCAGCTTTCCACATTCCTCATCCTTACTAGCCGCTGAGTTTAAACCTCTTGGAAGAAATCTCCTTTCTCCCATATCCTTTAACCCACTGCATCTGTAAGCTGGTGCTGACACAGCTGCAGCAGCAGGAGGGTTCGCTAGTGAACTGCCCACTCCCACGGCTACCACGGCAGCTTCACAGCTGTTACTCTACTTCCCAGCTTCCAGGTTAAAACGTGGATTTTTTTCTTTTATGGGAGGTGGGATGGGAGTACTTTGAATATCGCATCAATTGCCATTCGTTGTTTATTCCTAAACTGCTCCAGTCCAAAAGGAAAGGAAATCAAACGCAACTGTGTTGATCCTGTATTTGCCACTTTTATCCTTCAAAAGAAATTTAAGAAGTTGTGCGCATATGGTGATGAAGAACCATCACAGAAAGGGATAGCGTGTTGCACAGTAAATATTGACAGATATGCAGCAGATATCTGTCCCACTCTTTGCTTTTGCTCTCTCTCTCTCTCTTCCTCTCTTCATTCTTCCATCTCAACAGCCAGCCCTGTTTCTGCTTTCTTCCATCTGGCAGCTCTCAGAATAATCTCACCCACCTGTTAAATGAGAGAACGTCAAGTTAAATTTACAGCAGGGCCTGGAAACAGGATGCTGCAGAAAAGTATTTTAATTAAAATCCTCTAATTGAATGCATGCTTCCTTGTGAAAAGGGAGCTGCCAAGAAGGGCCTGATGTCACCACCTCTACCCCCATTTGCCACAAAAGGAGGGCAATTGAAACCAGCACTCATGATGGAAAATGGAAAGGGCATTTCCAAAGAGTTTTTCAGGGTCACCCTTGCAATGCTGTTAGACGGTTCATGGAAGGTTTGCCTCTTTACCAGAATCAGAGCCGAAGCTGGTACGGCAGCTCTGCTATTTCTGGTCAGGCACTTTGCAGAGTAACAAGCTGTAACGTGTGTGTAAGGATGGGCCACATTTCTGTGTGAAACCTGAACTCTGAATAGAAATCTGACAAATATAAAGCCTACCTCTGACGTGGAGGTCACCATCACACAAACTCTCCGGGGAACTCTGCTTCACTAGGCAATATAGTGGGATTTTAAGACCTGGTTTACTGCAGTTACTGGAATAGATACATGAATGGAGAGCAACATTTTGGTACAGAAAGGAAGATGGAAAGACACAGCAAGAGAGAAATGTCTGGGATTCCCATTTGAAGAGTCTGGATGACCATATCTGGTCCTCATGGGAGGGCTAGTGGACCTTCATCTGGATGCACTGTCTGCCTGAGACGGCTGCAGAATATCAAATGCAGCACTAATATGTTAAACTGCAATTGTCCAGTAACTGCACAGAATATCGAGAGAGGAATAACAGACTGGGTATATTCAAACAAGCAAGAGTGGGAGCCAGGAGGAAGTATGTGGGGAGAAGAGGGAATTAGCAAGTGCTGTATAACTGCGTCACTGCGATGTAACTCTAACTCTTCTAAATACTATGCAAATCCATCTACACGATATACTTCCTGTAAGCACGAAACCTCTGACTTTTATTTCCTTGTTCGACAGTAGTTAACTGTTATGAAAAGAGAGTTACAGAGAAAAAAAATGCACAGTACATGACTCTATCTAAAGACATGGTAAAACTACTAACAATTCACAACATTCTGAAATATTTACAGGTTTTTCCATCAAGTTGCCCACAACACATGGAGGGGAAGTTTGGCACTACCGCATTCCTGTGCCTCTGGGCTGGTAAAGGTCATTTCCTGAGAGCCTCAGGTCACAGAGGAGGAAAGTTCCCGGTGCCCTCAGGTGTTTGCCAGCCCTCCTTCCTTGACAACAGAGAATCCTTTCATAAAACACATTCATTTTATGTTTCGATATTTTTACACTTCATTGGCCTGTTTAGAAATTGGAAAATCTTACATCCCCTCTTGAGAAATCTGGCAGTCATGTTTAGCCCATGCTGGGAAAGTAAACCACTGGCAAATTCTCCAGCCTTTGCTAAAACTTAAAAAGGACAGTACAAGTGCTAAAGGCATTTTGGACACCTTTGGGAAATGTTGGGGACTCAAGCATGGAAGAATTAAGAGCTGAGGATTTCCACACCAAATTCTGAGGTGCAAGAGTGACTTCCAGACTGGCAGTACAACTCACCAAAAACAGTAGGTACAATTTTTAGGGCAACAGAAGAACAAAGAAGCCAAGACTTCTGTCCTTTCAGCTTTCTTGAGTCCCACCTACATTAACTGTCAAATGGAGAGTAAGCCTATCAGCAACTCTGAGAAAGGGTTGTTGAGTGCAGTAAAAGTTTGCAAACCAAGAGCATTATTTGCCTATTCTTCAGCAACTCAGGTGACCAAATGTGCCCTGGAAAATGATCAAGCATTTCTCTAGATGGAGAGCAGAGCTGATGGACCAGGAGTGAAGGGTGAGTGCTGCAGATGTGAGGAGCAGGGACAAGGATTGGAAAGAACCTCTTAGAATGACTTGGAAAAGTGCTGCTGACAGCAGAGATTACTCTGCCAGGCAAAGGTCAAAACAGATATTTGTACAGATATTTGTAAACACGTAATATCTTATGCAACCCAAGATAATGGAAATGTCCCGTAGATGCTTACCATGTTTCTTAACACCCGGTGAAAAAGCTCCACTGCTTAAGGAACAATTCTAATGTTGAACTAGGACACACAAATGGAGAATTGCCCTGAGAAACAGAAAGTTTCCATAACAACATTGCTTTATAGCTGCATTAATGATAGTGTGCTACAAAAGGTATTAAATGAGCATGGAAGAAGGGTTCTGATTCTCAGCTGATGAAACGTTACTGTAGCATGCAAAATTTTCATTTTGTTTTGTGCTAAAAAAGGCTCAGGAATTTGCAGACATATAATGAAATATTAAGATTCTTAAGATTAATATGAGATTTCTTAAAATGCTTTAAGTAGTCTACAGCAGCGTGAGTGTTCAGCCATTCGCTTAGTTTGGACCATATAAACTTCACGAGTCATTTTCAAGGAATCAGAGGGTAACAGTTCAAGAGCAAAGGACAGCTAGTGCTGTACTATAAGCCTTGCATAGTATATGCACAGGGTGCCAGGAATATTCAGTCCTGCCCAGTTGTTACCAAGCTGTTAATCTGATATATAAAAGACAGTGAGAAATGTTGTCACTTGCAGAAGGGATCAGCAAGGCTGACTGAGCTCCAGAGCAGTGACCATAAGTAGGAATGTCAGTGTTATTTTAAAGAAATTTTTTAAAATTGAATAGAAGATAGGAAAGAAAGAAAAAAGCAGAGGTTCAAAGATGATTGTTTTGGGTCTCCTGTTAAAGCTCAGCCCTGTGCTGTCATTGACCTAGAAAAGCAGGAGGATGGCAATGAAAGGGCTTCCAGTTGGCAGATGTTTGTAAGAAACAAAAACCTAGCCAGCATGTGATGGTGCTTTTGGCAGCCACAGTAATTGCAGCCAGCATCTGAGAAAGTCGTGGTGACTGAGCTCACCATTCGCTTCTCCAAGCTGCCACTCCAAGTTGGGTGTGAGGCCAGGCTGCATGGCCAGAGCCCTCTGTGAGTGTGAGAAGCTGGCCCTGCCTAACTCTGCTATTTGGGGACGCAGCTCCAATTTTTAATGCTGCCAGCCTGGTATGTCTCACTGCTCCACTCATCATTTTTAAGGAAAATGTTAATCACATGTATTAGTTACAAAGAAACGACTGTGAAGTCCAAACTACTCAGGTTAGTAGCATTGTTACTGGCACACTCCAGAGCCAGTCTGAGTCATTACCATCAACTAAAGGAGCATAGTATTTTTGCTTGCAGATGTTGAGATTTTTAACAGAAGACTCTATCTAGTGTGAGTGCATCTCTAGGGATACCACATTGTCACATATGAACTGCAAACCAGAGATATGGGTGCTCCACAAGACCCTGGTGAGGCCCTGAAAGTCACTCACATTGTGAACAATCTGTGTGATACCACTGAAGGGTTGGTTTGAAGATGAACGTCTCCAGGTTACATACAACTGCAACTGGATCTGTACCCACTGCTAAAGGGTATTGAAGTGTTTGAATGCTTTGGGGTGCTTGAGGTCTGGAGTGCATGAGCACTTTCTGTTGCTTACCCTTCTCCCAGAAGTGGGTGTGAGTTCCAGAGAAGCATGCTGGACCAATCATTCCTACTCTGTAGCTGTAATCACCCTTCCTTCTGTCTGTCCTCAAGGGACTAGTTTTGGAAACATGATAATGTAAGGGAGAATCCCATGTGTTGTTCAGGGGAAACACTTGACTCTTGCCCTAATCAAGGAGACACAGAAACATAATGACAGCCTGCCTGTGCTGGAAATTTTGTCGCATAATCAAGTTCCCAGACTACTTTGGTGACCAGATGTCGGGAGCTGAGCTGTGTCTCTGGGTCCTGGGAAGACCTTGATTTTTCTTTGTGGTTTTGATAGGTGATGACGACTGGGTGCTCCCAGTGCCATCAATGCCTTCTTTTTTCCAAGTTGCTCCTTGACAATCGTGGTCAAGAGCAGGGAAGCAGCATAAGTCAGGGCGGGCTAAGCCTGCAGCTGAGACTGAATAATCCCAGCTCTTAGACTCACCAGTTCATTCCACCTCTCTGCTCCTCCTCTAGCTGAGTCTCACTTCCACAGCCCCAAAGAAAGGCAAGAATGTCAATTCACAGTATTTTGGAAGTGCCATGTAACTCTGAGGGACTGCATTGCATCCTCCACCTCCCATTTGTTGCTGTTTGTCATAACCAGCTGGCAAATGTGCTTAAGCCTTGAGCAGTCAAGCAGGAAGGGGTAACAAAAAAGTCCTCCCCACTTTCAGTAGAGTGTAACTCCATTAAGACTTGGTGTGCTCTAGAAAATGCATTCAAAGTGGGATTTCTGGGAACAGATCCTCACCTTTCCTGGAAGCCCAGTGTGAGCAGTCTGTCACAGAACTCTGCTAAAGCTTATCTACTCTGAGCCATGCAGAGTTGTCTGAGCACACAGCTAGTCAAGGGAAGGGAAGATATCCCACCCCGGGCACTATTAATTCAAGACTCAGTACCATGCCTGCAACTCCTTCTCCAAAGCCCCTTTGCACTGATACTGCTTTAAGCATCATGTAACTAAACATGCGGCTTTTGTTGCTTTCACCTATTTATTTGGGACATTTTCCCAATTCTTGACTGGTTGTTTCAAGTTCAAAATACAGCTGACAATCCTACGTAAAGCATGGGCTCCATTTCCTGCTCTTCCTCTTGCTAGAGAGGGAAGAGTCGCTTTTGTCTCTCTGCATCATTCCCTCTCCTCTCCCACTGCATCTCCCTCCAGCCTCTTCAAGGCTCTTCCCTTGCCTTTTTCACACTTTTCCTTACTGCTGCCCTTCCTTTCTCTCCTCTGTGGTGCTTTGCCATTCACATCCCCGCACTGGACCAGTCTGTTCTTTCTTGTTGCTGTGCCTCACATTATTCTGTGCTCCCTCAAGATCCTCCATGTCACCTGCATTGGTTTTGGCCTCTTCCATCCTGCACTCTGGACTGTCTTGTGTGACAGCTCAAGCTGTGACCTTAGCTAACTGCAGCTCTCCGTGTGGCTCTCCCTCCCTCCCTTTCTTCCTAGATTCTCCCCAATTCCCTGCCAGGCTTTCTAAAAGTTCCTCTTTCCCCCTACCTTTCTAGGCTCATTCTCCTCTAGCTATAAGTGGCCTATCAGCCTCTTAGAGGCTTTAATTTCCAGGAGCATCCAGCTGGTGGAAGACTTGATATATTGGCTGAAGACTGGCTCAGTCTGAATTTACTGGGAGTGACTGCTCTGTTCGTCAGGAGTCCAAAAGAGAATGTTGGAATATGGAGCTGTTTCGGATACTGTTGATTTGTGCCAGCAGATCCTGAGGTAAAAAAATCAATACTGAATAATTCAAGATTCACTAGACATGGTCCTCTCTCTTGTTCTTTTCTTGGGCTCCCTGGTTGGTCTTGAAGGTTGGTCTTGAAGGTTGTTCAGCCTTTCCTCTGTCCTCAATGAATTTTGCTTTTCTTTTTTCTTACCACTTTTTCTTCCATGGTGTTCAGATTATGATGAGGGGTAAATTAATTAAATTGAAAACAAATGAAAAATAATAAGTCTCAGAAAATACCCTCAAGACAGTGTCCAGTCACAACTATAGAGAAAGTCAATCTTGAATTGACTGTACAAATCACAGAAAAATACTCTAAACCAAACTGCATGCGAAACTGCAAATGTGACAGAGGGGGAAGCAAAAGGAAAATGCATGACAAATCCACATGAAGTGTCCCAGACAGCTTTTGTCTGCACAGAAATGGTTTTATGGGATTCTTTGCAAAAAAAGGAACAAAAAAATTAAGGAGTTGGGTTCAAAAGATCAAGTTGCATTTTCATTGATCTCAGACTTGTAAGAGCTGCCCCATCAATCACAGTTGCTTAAAAATTCCTATTCATGGCCTCAAGTGCTGAGGCTGCCCATATGGTTCATCTTTGTAACATTTGGGCATCTCCCTGGGAGCAGTGTGAGATCTGTCAGTGTCAGAGCCAGATACTCTGTGCTCATCCCTACATTCCCACAAGTGGTGTAAGAAAAATAACTATCACTACAAGACTGAGGACCTCTATCTGATCCAGAAAAAAAATTAGCAGAAAAGGATGAGAAAAGAATAAAACCCAAATTATTTGGCTTTCAGAGATACTGGGAGTAACTGGCTGATAATTCTAGCATATAGTCGAAGAGGTATACAAGATGGCTTCAAGAAAAAGTGCTGCATGGCATGGCACAAAAATAATCACCTCTTTGCTCTTAAGGGACTGAGAAGAACATGGTTGGTGGAGGCTTTCAGACTGGAAAGGGAAACTAAGAGGAGAATATCCTACCGTTACACTGAATTAAGTGATCAATACCATGGTAAGATGGAAGTCTTGTCAGGTATAGCTCAAGCTTGTCTTGTCCTGAGCAACAAAGTCAGCATGGTGGTAAATCACTGAACAGTGACTTTGAGGCAGAGCTTTGTAGATGTGCAGACAGGAGCTGTGCTCCTCGCTGGTAGCTGCCTCACACCCGTGGGCAGCAGATGTGCTTTGACTGAGCTGAAGACTTTGGCTGTAGGCTTTGGCATGTGGACATCCATATTAGTGTGGACAGAATATTAAGAATGTGCTTGATGCTGAGCACATGTTTAAGACTTTCCCCTCTTTCAGAGGACTATTCCGTCCAGCAAAACTGACTCCACACCCTTAATGCCATCAGTTTTCTTTGGAGACAGTTCAGACCCAGAGCCAAAATTCAACAAACAAATCTATCTCTCTAGTAGGCACAATTTTTCCTTGTACTAACTTCTGCTTCTCCCTTGCATTGGGAAAATTGTCATGAGGACACATTTCTGGACTGGATCCTCAATTCAGGTCCACATTGGACATAAGTAGCCACAAAATAACTCAGAAATGTACATTGAAAATAAATACGCTGCAGCCTGACTTTGGTGAAAGTTAGAACATGCTCTTTGCCACTGTTGTCTGAGAAGTTGAGTTTTCAGAGGGCTGGAGCACTTCTTCTATGAGGACAGGCTGAGTCAGGATTGTTCAGCCTGAAGAACAGATGAAGAGAATATCTAGATGAAGATGTCCCTGCTCATTGGGGGGAGGGTGGATTAGATGATTTTCAAAGATTCCTTTCAACTCAAACTTTTCTGTGATTCTATTATTAGTTGGACAATTTTTAGAATCTGAAATAAATACCAGGGACCAGCAGATTGCAGTTAAGCTTTGAATGCTGTCTGTTAACACATTTGTTCACCACCTACTCTTACTGAAATGGTGGGAAGCTGCATCAGGGGAAATCAGATTGGACATTAGGAAAAGGTTCCTCACTGGGAGAGTGATCAGTCACGAGAATAAATTCTGCAAAGAAAGTGGTCAAGTCATCAAGCCTGTCAAGGTTCAAGGACGCTCTTAGTCTTATGTTTAAGTTTTAGGTAGTACTGCAAGGAGCAGAGAGTTGGACTCAACAATTCTTATGGATCCATTCCAACTTGAGATATTCTATAATTCTGAGTTGTGACAAAGCAAGTAGGAATCATCGATACAGCCAGGAGATCCCTTGAGTTTGCAGGGCCTTTCTGCAGAGAAATCCGCAAGGGGACAAGAATATTCACAATCCCCACTCCCCTTATGCTCTAGAATTGCCTTCAAATGGGTCAAAATTTATTAAAACCCAGGAAATATCTGTAGCTAAACAAGGGCAATGCAGAGTTAGAGAGTGATCACTTCGTCTCCAGGTGGACTGAGAGTTATGTGGGATGCAGATCTTAGGTGCTACTCACACCTGTATGTGCAGGGACCCTCTCCCTTTTCATCTTTTGTACACATGCACACACGATTCCATTTACAGTCAAGGTGTTTACAAGCAAGAATGCTGAATTTCAGTCCCCGTTCACTATTTCACACATTTTCATCTAGTCTCCTTTATCTTGTATGCTTGTATTTTTGAGTGGACAAGAAAGGTTGTCTGCATGTTCTGGATGTCTTTTTCTTGCATTTTCTGGACATCTCCTTGTAACTTTGAGAAACCACTCTGATTATTTTCTCTCGGCCAGTTAGATCCTGCTTTGTGCTCACAGGAAAAAGAACAATTTTTCTGGTGTCTGCCTCAGGATCCCGGCAAGATGCCATAGTCTGTGAGATGAGAAATGGTGACCTCACGAATAGGGGGAGGGAAAAGAGGGGGCGAGATTGAATTTTTGGTTTTCTACATTTAAATCCCCTCAGGCTTTGTGTTTTCATTTCAAATTCTTTCCAAAATACTGTATCTATTTTCCTCCATGATACTATGATTGAAATGACTTTACGCTTTGCCGCCACTGATTATTTTTCTAAATAGAAAAAAATTATTTGTCTTCAGAAGGACTTAAAACTCATTCAACAGAAAGCACACAGAAAGCGAGAAAAAGGATGGGAAGATGCGAGTGTTATAGAAATAGGCAAGTCACAAAAGAGTTAAAGTTCTTTACACGTGGCCAAGCTAAATAAGACCTGGAGGGATACATGGATCTCCCCCAGCACCCCCTGAACTCTGGGGTGTAGGCTGGTAAAATGCCTGGGAGGTAAAATTGTCCCCCATAGTGTCTTGTTTAATTTGGCTTCTTCAAATATTCACTTTTTTTTTCCTTTTTTTTTTTCTTTTTTTTTTTGAATTTAGCTCTTCCTATAACTCTCACACTTTCCTTTAACGTAAATGTCCTTTACATTTTCAACATGCCTTTTCCCCAGCCCTCCATACCAAATTGTTTGGACAATTGTGTCTTTTTCTCTGTGCACCTACACAAGGCTCTTGGCATGGGGCTGTGTTTATGCACACACAGAGGGAGAGTAAAACCAAACGAAAAAGCACCATTGGCACAAGCACCGTGTTTCCAGTGGTGCACTTTTCACCTCTGCATACTGGTAAGGAGCTGGCAATTGTGCCCTGGAGATTTCTGCTGGTCAGCTACAGCATTGCTCTGGAGCATCATGCAATGGTCAAGTTTTCCTACCTGTGCAACCCACAGCTTTTGCAGCCTCAGCTGGAAACTCTTTCACCCCTGCCTTGCCGTGGGTCAGTGATAGAATACTAAGCTCCGTTCCACTAAGCCCGCATGTCTGGGTGATGTTGCAACAGCGACATGAGAAATATAGTTCAGGCTACCTATGCTTGGTGGTGTCAGTCATCACACAGCTCACTCTTTCTCCCATCTGACTTCAATTTTGAAAGTATAAATTGAGCAATGTTACCTTTAATACAGTAGCAAAGGGTCAAAGATAAGGGCTTTCTCACCCTTTCTGCCAGTGATTAGAGTTTTGCAATAAATGGCACAGAGGTAGGTGTAGGGCATGCAGGGCCAAAGGCAAGTCTTTTGTTCAATTTACTGTTTGTGAAACGGTCCTACGCTGCTTTGACCGGCAAGGGAGGTACAGTGGTTATGTAGTAACTCTCAAACTTCTTTGGCGGTGGAAAGCAGAGGACAAGTTTTCAAGTGCTATCGTGAAGAGGAGGTTGTAGGTATTTTTCTGGCTCTTAAAAATTAATCAACCTAAAATGGAATATAATAGAAAATCTGAAATTATGCTTTGTTGCTATATGAAAATTTGTATTTAGGCATAAATGCCCAACAAGTTTGCTGAAAAACAGCTACCTCATGCCCGCACTGAAGGAGTTTGATCTTCACTTGCAGCGTTGGAAAACTGTTGACTACAAAGTATGTACCTGTTTGAAAGGACAGGACCCAAACTGGGTGAGGAAAATCATAGAATCATAGAATGACCTAGGCTGGAAGGGACCTTAGAGATCATCTAGTCCAACCTCCCTGTTTTGGGCAGGGACGCCACCTCTTGACTAGACCAGGCAACACATGGGGACCGAGCGGGAAATGAATCTGCAACCTCGGTGTTGGCCCTTGTTGTCAGCACCACGCTCAAACCACTGAGCTAACTGGCCCCCTAAATTTGGCATCTCCTTCGAGCTGGAAAAAAATGAAGGAGTGGAACAAACACCAGGTGTTGAGACCAGACCAGAGAGTTGTAAAGGCAGATCCATCCATGTCACTGTGGACTCTCATTCAGGGGCTGATGGGTAAGAGGACACCCTGTCCATATCTGGGGGTGGCATTGAGGACAGAATTGCATTCTTTCCTCTGTACATCACTGAAATAGTTCTAGAAGAGGGGCTTATGCTGCAGTGCCTCTTTGGAGACTGAACACCAGCAGCCAATAATATTTTTCTTTACATTATCGCTGTGGAAAAAAAAAAAAAACAAAACTCTAGAAGGAAATCTGAAAAAGTGTGGTGAGAAGCCAGGAAAGGGAAATGGATGGCTGGATACTTTGGGATAGTTACAGGCAGCTCTGGTTCAGTGAGATTTGCTGGGCTGCTGCTTTGCTGGCCTGGGAGATGCATCAGAAGATGATATTTAGAAATCATAAATAATCTCATTATATTGCAGCTGTTAGTATTCTGGGAAATACGGATAAAAGTAGTGAAGAACTGACTTAAAGAACCCCCCAGTGGCACAATTGTGGCAACAGCTGAAGGAAGAAAAAACCATAGATATTATGGATGGATGAACATAGAGAATTTTTTAGGTTTGGATTCAAGCTCAATTGAAATTATGAACTCCCTGCTTGCCTTGTAGGGGCGACTGACAGATGCTGCATGTTGCTTCTTCTGTGGTAGAACTGTTGGACTTAGAAATGGAAAATAGCATCAGCGCTGGGCATCTAGTCCACAGCCCACCCAAGGCTGCTCCTGTAGGATTTTCCCAAGCTTTAGAGATGTGACTCTGTTCCACAGCTAAATTCAGTTTGCCAATCTACTTTACTTGGTATTCCCTTTCAATTTCCTTTTTCTTGCTGTATCTTCTCTTCACAACTTGTTGTGTAGGATGAAAAGTAAATCATTGACGAAGCCTGGTGTTAAGAAGTGTCAAACTGCCCTGACGTAGGTGACATTGATTTGTATGGCTATGGCTGCATTTCACAGATGTCGTTCACTGATGCCAACACAATGAACGCTGAATAGTCTACCAGCTTTGACCTTCATGCCAGATATCACGGCACTTTCGTACTCTCACAAGGTGAATATGACTTGGATATTAGAAAGGACAAGGTAAAGAATTAAGGCCATCTAAACAACTAAGCCTTTCTTCTATTATCTTCACCTCTCCCTTTTTACTGGTTATAAGCCCTAGCTGACAGCTTGACCTACAGTCATGTTAGACAGCTGTTTCCAGCCTTACACTTCTCCTATGCCTTTACAGAGCCTCCTCACCATGTCCTATGTGGTGGAAAATACAGTCCCCCAGAATTATTTAGTTCCCCCATTTGGATTTGTGCATGAGTAGACCTGACACAACGTTTTCATTTTTCAACAGAAGCCAAGTATGGTACATCAATAATCACTATTAAAGAGGTTTTTAACTCCGGAAGTTCTTTGAATCAGATTGTTTCATTCCTAGGTCATGGCAGTCATGGGAAATGCTTCCCAAGTCCCTTGCTATAGGGACAAACAGCTGAGATAACTCCTAATGCTTCATGGCATTTATGGCATCCTAAATAAAGAGAGAACAATTAGGCATATCATAAAACCATTTGCGTTTGTGTATAGACAACATAACTAATTTTATGTGCTTTCAACTGTGGATGTTTAGTGATTAGTTGTCTGATACACGTAATAGCCAAAAAGCATATATACAACAGTGTACACAGTGAAACTAACAAATTTAATACAGCACATTTTATATTTAAGGACTGAATGTTTCTTTTGAAGGGCTGATTTTTTTGTTAATATGATTTTTATCTTTGTGGTCAGAAGCTAGAACACTGCAAGCTCCTTTGGACAAGTTCAAATTCTCCATTCAAGAAGGAGGGCAATTCATTAGCCAAAATGTATCTGAACTATTCACAGAACACCTTTACAGACTATGTCGTCCCTTTTGCTATGTGTGCCTGGCCAGTTCTTTCTTATTTTTGTTGTGTGCATTTTATTTTTCATTTTTATGTGTGTTTCTTCAGGCTAGCTCAACCTTCATTTACATAATATCTTATTTTCCTTTAACTTTTTTCCCTTCAGTTCACCAAATTTTTGGGTTGATTTCCTCTGGTCTTTTGTAAGACTGCACAGACTTAGGAGCTGGAGTATTTTATGGGTAATGCTACAGCTGTAGGAACTCATGTAAAAAAAAGTGCAAGACTTCATAGAAGTGATTTTTGTTTAGTTTTCTAGAAAACGTGAGACTTCTGGTGTACATATGGAACTCACAAGCTCCAAAATGTATGTCTCCATATATTCTGGGCAGAATAACTTCCATACAGGGAGCAATGCCATCGAACCTTCACTCCATCTTCTGGCTTTCTTTTCACTGGTGATGATGCATTGGGTTTCCGACAGGTCTTTTACATATTTCAGGAGTCACAAGTACTGAGCTTTCTCCTTGGAGCCTTGGTTAATCACCCATTTCCAATCTTGGGTGACACTGTTGCACATTGTCTTCTCCTTCCTCATTTTGGGTAGCTTACTAGTAAAGCTTGGCTTCTTGTTGAGATTACAGCAACAGAAATGGCACACACAACGTGCTGTAGTCTTGCTGCCGCTCACCCATTACTAGAGCACAAGTTTTCAGCTATTGAGTCATGTGTGCTCTAATTTTAGTGACAGCAACACATTCTTCAGTGTTTACCAGTTTCACTGCTGTTGACCATGTCCCTAGTAATCAGTAAAGGCCATGCTTTGAACCCTTGCTCTCATGTTCCTCTAGTGCTTTTACACACACATCTGCGTTTGTACTTCCTTCCAGATAGTATCTATACTTCTGTGTACAAACCTTTGCATAGCAACGTGGTATAAACCATGGAGTACAGTACTGGCCCTTATTTGGGTGGTTGGCAGGCTGTACTTCAGTTTGTGCTGGGTTAATTGCACTGCAACTTGTTCCAGCTTTACTGGGAGAGGCAGATGCAGGTAATTACATCACTTCTCCAATCACTGGATTGCATTATCAATATAATATAACAAATTGACTGCAGTTTTCCTTTGGGCTTGTTCCTAGGACAGTTACACCATTTTAAAATGCAACTGTATTAATGGGCAACTGCCTGACTGCATATTAAAGGGAAATATTATGAATCAGCTCAGGTAGGAGATGAACTAGAGGCCATGTCAGCCCTCCTGTCATCCCCTGGGCACCCCTGATTCTTACAAAGGAAGTGCTTGGAAGGCAGTGGACACTGTGGTGTTTCCCCAGGGGCCGTCATCTGTGCAGTTGGAAGGGAAAAGCCCATGCCAGGCACAGGCACCTTCTCTGAGAATGACTATGGACAGCCTGTTTCTGGGCTGAACCAGCATCACCCTCCCCATCATCCTAAGAGAAGGGCTGATACTCTCTGCTCACAGCCCTGCTTGGGCCAACTCTGTGTCTCTGCAGTATTGCTGCATCTAGTGAGCTGGAAAATAGTGCCCGGAGGTGTGCAATGGTGCGGGATGCTCAAGGGGATACATGCCTAGCAGAGCCTAGGACTGCTTCTGAAAGCATCTGAGAGGAACCCACAGAAGTCACCCTATCTCAGCAGACAATGGCATTATCTAGCTGAATGTCCGAGCTTCCAACAAATTTAGAACATTACTGGGATAAGAACAGCATCTATAGGAACTTCAACCAGTGTAAAATTATACAGGCTCCTAATCCTTCTCCCCCACAGCATGCAGTGAGCTCCACATTGAGTCAGAAAAACAGACGAGCTTGGTGCTCCAGAGATAGACTATTGCACAATTAAGCCTACTGTGGAGGTTTATGGATCCTCCCTGAATCAGCTGATGCCAACCACTCTCCAGCACAGAAGCTGCACTCATCACTGGGCTATTGCAACAGGACAACTTGCAGCTATGTGAACTGCTCTTTTCCACTGTAGTCCTCCGTTCGGGCAGGCTGGAATTATTGCGGATTTTACTGCAGAAAGGAGCTAACGTTTAAAGAGGTGTGCTCCGTACACTGCTCCTGCCATTTGTGGTCATGTTACTCTTCTCGGATAATAAGCAATAGTCATTGACATCGGAAAATCAATATTTGAAAAGAGTTTCAGGGATTTTAGCTGTATTCTATAGAGTTTCCTAGATAACAATTGCAGGCAAATTAGAAGGAGCAGTGAGCTGCTTTTTCCAGCAGAGGTTTTGTGGATTAGCAGCGGGCTACAGAAAACCCTCCCAGCTGACCAATACAGAAGCTCCCAGAGAGGGTTCCATCACTGGACTCAGAATGGTGAGTTGCAGACCTGGCTAAAACACTGGGTCCTGCAGGCAGCTTCTCTAAACTAGCAAAAGTGCTGAAGGAGTCAGATGTTCCTTGGATGGGAACTGGCTTATTTATAGCAAATCAACCCTCAGCCACACTACCACCTTCCTCACAAAGTCCTGTCGCTGCTCTTAGAGCTGCCTTTCTAGCTGTAGCATATAACCAGTGTGCTCAAGCGCTCCTCTGCCCAGTCCTTGGGTCCACTTTCATGTTGTTTTGTTTAGAACAATGCCCAACAAACAACATCCAGGAAAACCCATCTGCTAGTACTGGACTAACATGGGATGGGTGCTCTGGGTCAATGTGTCAATGTTGTTAAGTGTCAATGTGTCAAATAGTTGTGTTGGGAAAAAAAAAATCTGAACACCTTTTCTTTTTATGGCAACTGACTATCTGTCAGCCCTCCCCTACAGCAGGAAAGCTTCACCCAGTATGCAATTAATCAGTCACACTAGCAGAACGTCTGCTGTAATTTTTGATGTAGTATATTTAATATTATGTCACTGGCTGTGTACCTTAATTTGTATTTATGTTTGTGATCTGAGCATTTTGCTTCAGCACAGAGTACTTAACATTCCCTCCAAGAACACTATGTCACACTGGAGTGCGACGTCTTAGTATTGCAGAGCTTCACTGACTGTGGTCACGGTAATATTTATTTACTGTGCCTGTCAGTGTGTTAAGGAATGAAGCTAAATAAACTTTGCAATGCTGACAAAACAGCTCTGATTATTTTTGCCCTATCCTTTTCATTTGTGTAACAAGTTGACAGGCTTGCATCTGGAACAGCCTGTGCTGCAAGGTGAGGGATCTCCTATCATTGAGATTTCCACTACCCTTCAGTACATTTGGATTTCGCTTTTGAAAAAAGGTACTTTTTCAAAAAGGTACATGATGTTTCACCTTTTAAATTTCCAACATCTAACTGGAAGATGCAGGGACTTCCTAAACCAGAAGCCAGCATGGGCTAGGAGTAAATGGGTCAGCCTGGGAGTGGTGGAGTAAAGATGTCCTTGTTTCTGCAGCTTTTAGTAGATCCTCTGGTGTCTACTGACGTGCACATGCCAGATGAAATCTGGGTTGGGGCATGCATGTGTGATGCCTGTTCCTTATGTGGCTTCTTTGAATGATGTCACATGGCAGCCTTCAGTGCCCTGGGAAAGTGAATGAGGGCCCTGTCCGCCTCCCCTCTCTCTTCTAAAGAAACATGTGAGAAGTTACCTCTTTGCAACAGTGACCATGCTATCAAAGATGCTTAAAGTTGGTCAAAGGGGTTCAAATGTTTGTGGTGAGGTAGGGAAGGAAGGAGGGAAAGACAGGGAGGAAGAAGGAAGGAAGGGAAGAGGAATCACACAACTGTTGCCTCTGCCCGCATGCACACACACACACACACACATTTTGCAAATGAGCAATCAAGGGGCTCCTGGATGAGAGCGTGATCATGCCAGGAGGGCTCTCAAGTCCTGTGGACAGGGCAGTCACCCAGCGAAAGGGAGTCTTCCAGGGGTGGCTGCTGTGTGTACTGCAACCCAGGCCACCTGACATGCAAGGTGGCCCCAGGTGGATCTCCCAGACGGACTCCTGTTGCCCATTGCCATCACCTCTTCTCTGGGAAGCCTCAGTGAAAAGTGGCAAATGGCTCAGAGCCTTGTGTGCCTATGGAGGTGGCAGAGGGAGAAGAGCCACCGCCGTACATGAGATACCTCTGTCATACCTAAGTCCGTGTCAAATTCAAAGCTTGTCTCATGTTTCTGAGGGGTGTCAAGGCCTTAAGCATGTTGTTTGCTCAGGGGAGTGTTATTCTGGGAGGATTTCACCTGTGCCCCTAACTGAACACTAAGTAAATCATTTAAACATGCATTAGCCTGTTATTTTTGATACTGTCTCCCAAACAGTGTTCTACTTCTGCTTTGCAGAATGACAACCAAGGAAAAAGTTTACTTTTTTAAACTTTTTTTCCCCCCATTTTGCCACTGTTAGCTTGTTTTTAATCATCGCACAGCCTGTCAGTGTAAATTTCACACCAGGTTGTATTCGTATACTTACAAATCTTGGGATGGGGGAGCCTCTCTCAGGCTTTTTTCCTGTTCTTTTTCAGACTTGATCCTAGATATTCTGATCCTGAACCATCAAAACACTCAAAAATATGCTAGGATGAAGGGATAACTATCTAGGTAACTAAGCTCTCTCATTTTATGTATTTACCACATAAGAGGTAAATAAGTCTATAAAAATGGTCAATAAATATTCACCCCAAGGTCAATAAGTTTCATATTAAAGGAAATTGGATGGAGTAATATTATCTCAGTATGCTGAAGAGCTTAGTTGGATCAGGGATTACATTGCTGAAGAGTGTGGGTGACAATTTCAAAGCACATCCTCATGGATTCCTACAGAATGCATGGAAACTGGGAGTCCAGTTGTTCATGCTGATATTTAAGATTGTGCCCTACATCTGTCTTTTGCTTCCTTAAAGATTAGAAATATGTATTTTTGATACTGAGAATTATTTTGATTTTGTTGAATCACATTCTCTTCTTAGCTGAAATCCAGACTCACTGTCAAAGAATTAAATGGAAGAAATAAGAAAGAGTAATCTAATGCAAACAGTGAGCAGAAGGAAGTAATGGTTCGCATAACATGCAATTAACCTGCAGAAATCATTACCATAGGATGGAGTCAAACTCAAAAGCACGGCAAACCTCAAAGCACAAATTGAAGAGTATTTCTGAAAGGATCTATAAAGGCTATAAAAGTCCTTGTTTCAGTTTAAACCAAGAATTAATTACCAGGGTTAAACAGAAGACAACATGGGAAGATCCTCTCCCATCCATAGTCCCTCCAACCCTTTTCAGCAGCATCCATGGCTAAATACAGTGTAAGTCAGAATACAGTCAGACAGAGGCACAGAACTGGGAATGTTACTGGTATTTATCTTCCCCTGTAAAAATAAAAACTCAGAAATGCTTGCAGAGTTTATCTTTCAAGGCCTTTCTACGCTCCTGGTGCTTTTTCAATTCAGAAAACAAAGTTTATTGACACAAGGAAAGCTGTAAACTCTGCAGCCAAGACTTACAGCCAGGTTTGAGGAGAGGGGGGTTCAGCTTCCCCACTGCTTTCAGTGTTAGTGTCTCAATCTCGTATTAGAAATGTAGTGGAAATGAAAAACTGATGCGTAGCCCAAGATGACATTTAAAAATGAGAAACAAATTATACCGTTATTTGTATTATTTTCTATACTAACTGTGAAAAATTACTCTGAAGATCTTTTTATTACACTTTTACAATCAAAATAACAAATCTAGCTGTCTGTAAGACATGTTTTCTGTGAAAGTAGGCACCTTGCATATCCCAAGCACTCAATTTTTAAAATTCCTTGAGAAGACAGAATTTTAATTTTTGTTGTCATATTGCCTGGACTTGACAATTTAGCACTGTGTCTTCATGCCCTCTGTTGTGCACAGGGAGCAGTATTTTGAAAATGTCTAGATGACCACTGAAGAAGCCTCACAGAGAAAAACACAGAGGGAACAATTGCAAAGATTTATTTAGCGCATTCTGTGCTTGGCACTTAGAAACAGAGTTCCGTGCGTAGGGCAAATCTTTATACACCTTTTTCTTCATACATATTTTACATACCATTTTTATTGCCCTCTTTTATATTCATAATATTGAATCCTCCACTAGGCATATAAATACATTTATCTACAACACCTCACAACAAATCTCAGTATCTGTATTCTGGTACTTGGTATTTGCATTTTCACACAACTTAAATGCATAGCTTGCACCAAGCTACAATTGTTTTCTTATTTTTAAAGGACTTGAAGGAGAGGAAAAAAAAAAAAGAGAAGAAAAAAAACAGAAAAGAAAGATGTCAAAAGGCAATGATCTATTTGGTTAAACAGAGATCATGTGGCAGGCGGGAGGTTGGCAAGTACTCAACCTCACTGCTACTGAAATGCTAATGGTTTTCTATGGCAACTCTTGCATGCAAGGTGAGGGAGGCTGGCTGCACTTCTGCAGAGCAGAGCTCTCTTTTTTCATTTGCTTTTCACGAGCTCAGTCTGGACAGTTTCCTCTCATTGGGTTGAGGGCTATGGGACACATGTTCCCCACACAGGCTCTCATCCATTCGGTTTGGGCACATTACTTCAGGTCATGTCAACAGGAGCTGAGCCCCCCATTCCCCCACGCATCTTTCTGAAGATCAGTCCCTGCTTATGTCTGAAGCTCACTTATGGGTTAAAACTTTTCCTCTCTTCTCTCTCTCCCATCTCCATCTGCAGGCTGGGTGCTGGTAAGCTCAAACTTCGCAAAGAAACCACTGTTTGGGCATAGCTGTGGTGAAAACGCAGAAACCTCTTAGGGAGGAGAAGCTCCAGCCCAGCAGCGCCATTCCTGCGCTACAGTGGGAGAAGGACCCATGGGCCACTGTTGGCTTCAGAAGTGGGTTGAACAGCTCCAGCAGTAAGGAATGGGCTGGGGAGGGGGAGGTCTTTAAGGCTATGGGCGGTGTAGCTTCAGAGGGCAAAGCCTTGGGAAACGGCCTTTCTTCAACACACAGAGGACACAGCACAGGGGCATGGCTCCCTCCATGCCGAGAGCTCACACTAGCTGAGAGTTAATGCACAAAACGTACATTCAGCTGCTTCTTTCCAGCTTCTCTTAAAGTCATGCTCTTCTCTCCGCAATGTCCAGAAAGAGCACACACTCAGTGCCAGGTCTGGAGGGCCTGGGCAACAACAAGCTGTGATGGCTGTCAGTCATGGCTTTCCACAAGGTTCTGTGGTGCACACCTTGATGGCTTGTATTCTTATTTATCATTACAATACTAGTTCCACTATAAACTTGAAGGCAAAAAAGGTACTGGGATGGGTTTTCCCACAGAAATAGTGAAGGTCCATCTGCTTTCAAAGCCAGGTAGAGGCAGGGCTTGTTAGACCATGTGCACAGACATCTGTGAGGAGGAGCCCTGAACCGCACCGTACTGTCTGTTGTCACAGGCGTTGGTTGTCTGCTGGTTGCCAGAGGGAGGGCTGATCATGTGCATCCCATGATCCATTCCCGTCGAAAGGTATTGCCTCTCTCCGAAGGCTCCGCTGGATGGAGAAGAGCAGAGTAAAGTGCTTTGGGAGGTGGTGAGTTTCTCCGGGCTCGCAGCCAGCCTGGGGGAAGCAGGGAAATTGTATCCATAGAGGTTGTAGGGATTGTGCAGGGAGAAGGCGTTGTAGGAGCTCTGCTGCATGTGGCCACCGCCGAACATGTGTGAAGAGGAGGAGGTGGAAGCAGGGTTGCCTGCCTGCATGACATACTGAAACTGGGAGCTAGGGAAGGATCCCAGCTGGCCACTGTACGCTTCCATCTTGCTGTTGCTGGGCAGGGAGGATTTTTGAGATCAAGGATGGAGTCCTCTGAGGCATGAAGGTTTCGGAGGGCTGGGAGGCAGAAGCAGTGCCACTCTGCAGCCGGTTGTAGCCACTGTCGCTCAGCCCCGGGTAGCTCTGCAAGGCAGCCATGTTGCTTCTGGCACATGGGGGATAATCAGAGAGGTTGAGGTTGCAAAGCTGACTCTCCCGGCAGCCAACGTTGAAAGTGTTGGGGGCCAGATGAAAGGCTGGAGGGGAGCAGGATGGAGAGAGAAGGTGAGAGGAAGCAGAGGGTGACGGCGTCCCCGTGCTGGAGGTGGTTGGGGAGGTGCCTGTGCTGCCCCCTGCAAAACAAAACACATGGGAGGATGTTCAGAGCCTGGGATCACATCTGCAAAATGGGACAGTCTCACTGAAAAACAGCTTAGTTTAATAAAGAAATGAGGGTGGTAAAATGGCTGTTGGAAAACTCAGCCTTTCTTGGCAAGGGCCCTCCCTTTATTAATAGCAACCCTTGGTCCTTCCTGCTGCTTTTTTGTAATGACTTTGTTTTTCAACGGAGATTTTCTTCCCTTTTAAAATAGAGGGAAGCAAGCCTGCCACAGAACAATCCAAGGCAGTGGGAGAAAAGCTGCGAGGAAGCATCGCTCTATCAGTCAAGAGATTTGCTATTTCCAGACCTGTTTGTCTAGTCCCTTTTCTTAAAGAAAAGGAAAAAAAAATTTCTCCTCTCTGTTAGTCTGCAGGAAGACCACCAGTCCGTGAGCTGCATGGTCCTGATGAAAACCTGCTTTATCATTCATGCAGGAGGCTTGTGGCGGGAGGTGTCTGAAAGCATGTTGGACTTCTGCACCGTTCAACAGTTTTTTCAGATGGCTCATGGTGCAGCAGTATGGATTTAAGCCAGAAGTAACACTAAAATGAAGGGACATAGTTTCAACGTATAGCCTCTTCCACACAGCAGAGAAAGGGAATATGTCAGGATTTTCAATCATGTGCTTTACCTTTGTTGTATCACTGGTGTTAACAAAATATTGATATATATGCATGTTGGTAATATCAATGCATTATACAATATTTATGTTATGAATGAGTGAATTTATTATTTTGCAGAGCAGGGATCTTCACATGTTCTGACCTGGGAAAACAATACTGCGTAATACTATCAAGAATGGTAACAAACTGGAAGTACATTATAAAAAGAATGGCACAATTCTGAGTTTACGAAGATTCTGAGATGGAGGAAGCTTCCTTGGTCAACCAGGAAAATCAGTTCTTTACTTAAGGGAATGCAGTTTTCTGGTGTGAAACATTTTTTTTCTTTTGAATTATTCTCTTATCATGAGATCTCATTTCTGCAGTAGGGCAACTAATACCAAAGACTCTTGTAAAAGAAGCAGAGGGGCTGTTGAAGACATTTGACCAGGAGATAAGTAGAATCAGAGGAACTAGGAAGACAACTGCTGAGGCAGCATTTTAGAGAAGCTAGAAAGATGACAGGTGAGAGGCAAAGGGACTGGAAAAGAGGGAGTTACAGTGGGCAGTTTAAATTTAACCAAGGCAGAGATTGCACATTGAGGATGTGAGGGACAACTTTCTCTTCTGTCACCCTGTGGAAAAAACTCAGCAGGATTTTAAGACCACTCTATGTCTGCTGCAAAAGAGAGGAGGAACTGAATGCAGTGCTGTTTGATGGAAAGAGAACAGGTGATTTAAAATGGTTAAGCAATGCACTAGAAAGACATGATCTGTGCCCATATATGATGGTAAGAATGGAAGTGAGATTATATAAGTGAGATTATATCTGACTCTTTCTAACACATCCAGAACGGGGCCCTAGAGTAAAAATTTAACTTTGAGACATTTGCAACACACAGAATTTTTTTAATTTAGAATAATTTTTGGAGCAAGACACGGAAACAAGAGAAAATCTGTCCTGGGTAAGCACAGCCTAGAGTGGCTGCCGTTGATCAGCAGCATCAATGCAGCATCAAGAAAATGCATGTTGCTGTGTTGCTAAGCCAAAGCAGTCATTCTCATTACCAGCCACAGGGAGGAACATTTATTACTAAGCCACTGACTCCTTTTGCCATTCATCTGAAAGCATAAAAGAGAAGCATTGCAACACATCTCCATTAAAAACAATGAGAAAATTTGAAGTTTCAAGTGACATCGTAGACTCTCTACTCCCTTCTTGATATCACTGAAATGCTCAAACTTGCTAATGCATTTTAGCTCCAGAGTTCTAAAGCCTTTTTTGTGTGAATTTCTCATTTAGCATTTATTTTAAAAGGTGCATTGTCCTGGTTCACTTGAAGTCTCTGACAGTCAGTGTCTGTCTAGTTTTGTTGTGATAAGTTAGATGGTACCTTCTCCAGTCCTTCTTCCCGTCTTTCCGTTACAGGCTGTCAATATTGCAGCAGGGTCAGCAGAAAGGGAACATCCGCCTCTACACAAGTAGTTTCAATGCAAAGCCTATTGTAGTTGAAAAGCTGAGACTGTACCAAGGTACACAACTACAAACACTTTCCTGTTAACCCTGCACTAAAGAAGGTAACCCCTGATGAAGAGGTCAGGCAGACAGATGAGTTCATATGTCATCACTTAGCTATCAAAGCCCAAAATATAGAGGTCACAAAACAAATACAACAAAAAGTGAGATGTAATTAAACGACAGCAATCCTGCACTTGATTCTTTACACCACGTATTTCATTAACAAACTTCAGATGGTGACTTACTTGCTGACATGGTCTGGAGAATAACTAAAAATGTGTATGTATATATGTATGAGCATTTAATGATCTGTTTGAAATAAAATATGTAGAATAAATTATTAACTACAATGTCTTAATTTCAGTCTTCCTTCACCCTATAGTTAACCTTTAAAACCTATGCAGGAGAAGAGCACACACACCAGTTACTTCAAGCATTAGGATTTAAACAACTGCTAAGGAGTTGTGATCAAGTCATATCCATAACTGAGGCTTTGGCTCCACAGAGTAAAAGTAGAGACCTCTGATTAGCAATTCTGAGGGTTGCTTAATGATTCCAAAACTGAGAATTGCACATTTCAGGTTACCCCTAAAGAGGGACTGGAGTGATTCTTCTCTGAATTTTCCATATTTGCAGGTTGACAGAAAAAAACTAAAGTGACAACATAGCAATTAGGGAAAAAAGTAAAAAAAAAAAAAACAAACCCTGTTTTTAAATCTTTTCTCCGTAACTTTAAAATGATGAGGAGGTGGTAGATCTATCAACAGGAGCAAACGCCAGACCTGATGACTCTCTTTCAAGAATGCTTTGCTGGTAATGCCAACCACCAGCACAGGACACACCACACTTCTGCTGTAAGAGAGCTTAATGCAGAAGCCTGAAGTTCCTGTTCATTTGCAGCAAAATCTTTACACCTTTACAAAGCAAACAATACAAAGCAAGGCCCATCTCACCTCACTCTCTTTAGAAAGGCAAACAGCTCTACTCTACTCTGAACAGTATTTCTTATCCATCGTTGCTGGCAGCACTAAGTATGGGTGAAATGCAACCTGGACTTTTGTGAAGTTATAACTTGGATTGTAGTTGTTACTAAGTCAGCCAAATACCCCTAGAGATGGCAGCAAGCCCAGCAAGAATGTCCACACCATACTACAGTCTCAGATACACAGATGTTTATGTCATTTTAATGGAAGGCATGGATACAAACCAATCTAGTTAAGGCTATGTTTAGGTATGGTTTAAGTCAACTAAAATCACATTTAAGCAAGAACAAAATGAATCCCTCAATAATCCTTCTCTGTTCCTTTTCTCCACCCACTGTTTCCCCTGGAAATAGTTGCCAACACCAACATCATTTACCAGTAATGTCACAATATATTTCTCACCTCCACACTTATCGTGATTCCCATGTGATTAATTAATGTCGTAACCAGTATAACCTTATCAAAGAGACAGAAGTATTTCCAAAAAGGGGGAGTGGAGCATGTGCAAGAGAGGTCAAAACTTGCAAACTGGACTGAGAAGTAACAAATCATTGGTAAGGAGGGGAATAGGAAAAAGAAGAATGAAATCACGGAGGAAGACAGGGAAACCCTGTGGAGAGGGTGGGATGTAAAGACAAACCTTCTTCCTTGTGCCAGTGTTCCCATATAGAAATGCTGGCTGTGTGCCAGTGTCAAATACGTGTCCACAAGGATTAGGGAAGAAACTGCACCTTCTTATCTGGGTATAAGTAAGAACTGCCACTAAAATTTCATCTCTAGTAGATTATGAGCAATCTTTCCTTCTTGTCACCCACGTCCTTTAAGCCTTGGAAACAGCGCTGCCTCTCTATGTGTTCCAAATAAACCCTTGCTTCTGCTTTAACCTAGATTGAGCTTGTGTTAAGGACAACTTCAGCATAAAGTGTAAGCCCAAACATACTCAGTCCATGGGTATGATATTCTTTAAAATAAGGGGCTGGAGTATTCTTGAAGCATTCAGCAGGCAAACGCATCTGAAAGGCAATGGGAACCTCTTCCGTACAAGGCGGGTCACATAGAGAACTACTGCAATTTAGATGGAAAACACATCTGCCAGCAGCCAGGGCTAGCCAAAGGAGCTTTCTGGCCACAGAGAGACAGGGGGAGAGAGCATCAGTGCCAAGGGAGCCTGAAGCAATTGCACATGGAAAATTTTCTGGGATCTCTCTTATGAATGACACCATACTAGTCAGTTGACACACAACTTATCCCAATCTCCTATATCTGAAAGGTGTACATAAATCCCACTTTGGACTCCATCGCCGCATGCATTCTTTGCTAATGTTTCCAGGCATTGGTTGCTACCATCACCTGCAGTTCCTCCACACAAACCTCTCAGTCCTTGAAGTCCTTGCTTAGTGCAGAGCAAAGTAAGCACAAGCAGAAAGTGCAGTTGGCACAAGACATTTGAACATGAGTGCCGTGCCCTGTGCAATGGCAGAGTCTCATCAGACAGGGAGGAGCTTTAGAGTAGTCTGGACAACTTAATCACTGCCATTATCTGACTATATCAGCAGCCTGCAGCTCTTGGCATGGTTGGGCTCTGGTATTTACCATCTCGTTAAGGACAGATGTGGCTGATGGTCCTCAGAACTTGTGACTTGACTGTGTAACAAGGATAGGAACCATAAGGTGATTTGTCTTCAGATTTTACATTTTGATGTAAAATCTTTACTGTTGTCAGAGTGGTTCTAAAGAACGTTTACCAATACAGTGATAGACATTTTATGCATATATGTATTTATATATAAATATATAAAATGTGTCAGTCGGCACAAAGTTATTATCCTTTGAATGAACACACCTCTTAAACAGCTCAAGCCCACTTCCACCTACAAGCTAGTTTAACTTATAATGGCCACAGATAGGAGCTACAGGTTCAGCATGTGCAGCCTATGGCCTGGAGGCTGTAGTCAGTCTAGCGGGACAGTATCTGGCCCACATCTTCAGCCCAGCCATCTTTTCCCACCCTCAGATGTGAGCAGGCCCTAGCCCAAAGGCCAAATTCTTGGGAGTGATAGGTACACAGCCTCACTGGTCAGTCTCCTGGATGAGCCACAGTCCCTCTTCTGAGACGTGCCCAACACATTGGCACCCGCATCGTGTGATAGGCGTGTGTCCAAGGATCTAAGAGCATGGGAAAGGGGGGCTGTGGCCACTAGTCACTCATCTGGCTCACAGCTTTCCTCCTGGAAGTTAATTGAGCGAATAAGCCCTCCTGAGAGGCAGTTTATATTCACTTGGGCACAGAGCCATGCTAATGCAGCTCTCCAGCTTTCCAAATGGAGCTGGCAGGGAGCTGGCATATGTCTGGCCAGCATGGAGCACAGACAGAGGAGCCTGTCCACACAGACATACTCTAAGCCACTTCTGAATGGTCTGATTTTTGTGAAGACTACGGGCATGTATGCATATGCAAAGGGACTTTCTAAAACATGGGAGAGACCAATTCTTCACAGTTTTTGCAATCTTCTACACTTGGATACAACAGTAGATAAATGTGATGACATGCATACAGGACAACAAATCTGAAAAGAAAGGAAAAATCCCACTCCCATTCTGTGCACTTTTACATGCATGCACCGTAAGTTTGGCATATGAAACTTACGCCCTGTCTTCCAAGTTACTGTACCTTTAGTCACATAACGAAAATTAAGTACTTGCCTGAAGATGGAAAATTGAGATGGTAATGAGGGAGGGGTTGTGCGGGCTGCCAGGTGATCTCACTGATAGATTATGAGGCCAGAGGGTGCCACTGTAATAATCTGATCTCATGTCCTTTAAGAGCCAGGCCTAGCACAAACCTGGATTAATTTTTACTTCAAGCAGCACTTTCCTTAGCCCTGCTTGATGCCTACTTGCATATCCAGGTATCTAAATGCCACAAAAACAGGCATCACTCCTTCTCTCACAGCTTTTGTCTTGCAAGTATAACTGATAGTCCAAGGTCTTCCTTCCCATTCCTAGCTTTCAAAAACTCAAGCCTAAAACCTTGGGAAGGACTGAAAGATTCTTCATCACATCCTTCTTGCACCATCATGAACCCTCTAATTGCTCTCTTCACCACCATGGAAAATTAAACAACTTTGTTGCCCATCCCTCATCCTCTCACCAAGGAAGGGCAAGGACAACTGATGTATGATGTTCTGGACTCTTTGTTTCCTTCCTTCCCCATTTCTAGGAATGAAAATGTTCTGCTTTCATAGGAATGAGAGCCAGTTCTGTCTTCACGAAGTGTAGCTGCCTGGTTTGTCTCTGGAGCTCTTGGCCAATTATCAAATTATGAATCGGCTAGTAAAATCTTTAAAAGGCCCAAATGAGACCTGAAAGCTACAGCATGCCAAGTTGTTGGGTTGGTAGGGGAAACATAAAGAGTGCTTTGTAGTTTGAGATACAGCTCACAGAGCGCAAAAAAAAAGATGGTTAGAGCAATAGATTTAAGGGGGAAAATATATATATGGCATAAAAGCGAGGAACAAAAGGAAATATTATTTAAGGTTAGTAAATTATAGAGAGGGACCTTTTATATAAGTTCGCCTTAAATTACGAGAATCTCTGGAATTAATGGTAAAATCTAGAACAACTCAAACTAACACTTGACTTCCTTTTAGCTCTTGCAGAGCTCTGCAACACAAACTGAGCAGCCAGAAAGTTAGACATAAAACTTGCTTCGGTCATCCTCCAAGATTAAATATTTTCAAGATCTAATGGTAAAAACTAATCTTTTTTTCTCATGTGGACAAAAAGTACAATGCAGGATGTCTGATTTCCATTCCCATCTATATGCAGAGCACTGAGAGATCTTCTTCAAAAGTAAGAGACAGCATCCCCTTTCCAGTCCCTCCAGATCAAGTTTAATGCAAGGGTTTCAGCTCCTCGTACAAACACACAGTATTCCTGTGCCAGCTCCACACTGTCTCAGGAGAAGGCCTTTTGGATGTGACTTTGCCTTGTGTGCAGACAGTTGTAACACAGTGTACACAACACTTTCATGAGCTGTACATCAGCTCCTACAGCAATTTCTCCTGTTTCCCTTGCTCAAATCAACACAGGCTTGGAGGATGGTAGGCACCCATCTCAACGGAGAAAATTGCTCATTGGTGATAATTGCGCGCCATCTCTCTCTTTTACAAGCATCAGTTGAGCCTGGATACTGACAAGAGGGCCATGTAATGAAAGCTACCACAGGAAATTACACTGAATGAAAACAGGATGCAGAAAAAGACTCCTTGTGGCACAAATCTTTCAGAAAGTCACAACATAAGCTTTTGCGAAATTGTAGCCGAAATTAACTGAAATCATGGTGCCTTCTTTGGCAGTGACTGAAGTAAACTGAATTGCAAACCTCTCCTGCCAATCCAGATGGAGTCTGCTTTGGGCAAACATAGGCCCTGGAAGCTCCAGCACATTAAATGATTTAAAAAAAAAATACGATAAACAATTGTAAAACCCCAGAGGCTCTACAGTTCAAAATTTCTGAACTGAGGAAAAATGTGGCAGTGTTGTGGCAAAGTTCAAAGCACATGTAACTTTCTACTCGTGACATAATAATGTGCCACTCTGAGGGAACTGTGCAAATCTTCAAAGCATCATTGCCCCTCTCCATTCATTCACATGAAATCTGACCACCACCCATGAGATAACAGAGATTTAGGCTTCAGTAGTTAGACTTTGAGGTCAACACACCCCTGGAGTAACAGAGTGCTTCAGGCTCTTCAGGTCATCAGGGAGCAGCACAGACTTTGACTCTGAGCCCCTCATGTCACATCTGGGAGGGTATTTCAGCTTTTCACTGCGAAAGATGAGACTGTGAAGCACCAGAAACACCCCTTCCCTAAAGAAAACTGTCCGCAGGTCAACCAAGAAGAAGCTGAACAGTTCGTTCCCTGTTGCTTCGTTTAAATGAGGCAATCTATGAGCCATTTGAAGTATGCAGCAGAAACCAGCACTTGATCCCAATAACTCTGGCAACAACTGCTCTGTTTCCAATCTCCTCTTCAAGGTCAAAAGAACCAAGATGATAATTGAGACCAAACCCAGATATCTGACCTCTGCCAATAGCCTAGACCATTCACAATTGATTTTGAATGGAAAGCAGCAACCAGATTATCCTGGTGGCACTGCTGAAAGAGCTGATGGCTACCGTCAGGAGACAAGTGGCCAAGCAGATGTATTTGGAGGTTGTTCAGCCTCCTTCGACATCAGCAGCTCTGCTTTTTTGGGAGACGCTATTTTGGGGATCTGGGATCTCAGATGAAGTCAAAAGGATCTTAACAGTTATTTGCTTCTTTCTGTCTCAAGGTGCCTGTGATGCCTTCAGACGAATTTCTGGAGGTCTCGGTCTTTCCTTGACTTGACATCAATACACATTTGTGCATTCATGATATTGCTTTCAGATGGGTGCAATGAGGACAGCATTCTGAGAACCAGCCCCAACTCAGAGAAGAGTGTTATACCAAAGAAGATACGAGTAACAAGCAGTACACAGATATTGGCACGACAAAGGTGATGCCTTCCTGAAAAGAGTAACGTCTACAGACAGGGAAGCTGGAAAAGCAGCCGCACCTCAGCTCATAGTATCTCTCTCCCATCTGCTGATATATCAGGCAGCCTTGGAGTCTGTCTGGACTCATTGCTACTACATGAAAACATTGCTCCTTTCCCGCAGCACGTGAGAAGACTGAACCTCTTCCACACAGAGGAAAGGAAGCCTGTTGTTCATATTCTTGTCGACACAAAATTGCAGGGTTGTGATATTCCCTTTCAGAGGGAAGACAGTAGGAGCTTTACTCAATCACCAGTTTGTACATGCATGCTGCTTTAGAAATATCAGAGACAGCAACAACTGTCTTATCGGTGAGGAGCACAGTACCCTTTCAGATAAATTTCAAGCTCTCAGTGCTAATCTCAACAACAATTTGCAACAATTTGCAGACTCCCTAACAAGTGGCCTCTCTACCCTCAGATCTCCAGTCTAAGATCAAATCAGATGCTCAAGTTGATGGAGAATGGATTGAATCTAATCAAAACTGTTGGTAGACTCCTCAGCAAAACCACTTTTTCAAGCAAGGAAATCCCATTTGAAAGGAGAGCTGCCTCAAGAACTCACCAGTCAAAGCTAAGACATTTGACTCTTGTGGACTTAGTATGCACATATCAAAACAGTAATTTAACAGTGAAGTAACATTTTTATGTGCTGCAAACCTACTGATATACCACATCGTGTGACTCTCATACTGGTCCTAAAATTCTGCTTAGAAGGCAATTCTTACTGCCCTCTGGCAGGGTACCTTTGGTTTTATTTCTTTCATAAGTCAGTAACTTTCCTAGGAAGGATGAGATACTGGTCACTACTCTAGTATCGTCACAGTGCCTTTCTAGTCTCTATGTCCTGGCAAAACTTACAGTCACTGATAGTTGATAGTCACTGATAGTAGACTGTGTCTACTCATCTGGAAACTGTGTATCACATCAGAGCCAGCAATAGCTCTTTTTACTCTTGGAAAGTGACACAATTCAAAGTTAATGGAATTCTTACTTTCCTTTTCCCTCCCTTTTTTTTTTCTAACGTTCCCAGTTAAAGTCAAGAAACTAAGCCACATATTTTTAATAATGAGAATCTGGATGAGGTTCAATCTAAATTTTGAAAATATATTCCAATTAAAGATTTTAATAGATTCTTGGCCTTCCCCACATCTCATTGCCATGTGCATCCAATAATCCCAAGCCCCTTTTTTTCCTAGTAATAAGTAGACTGCAGAGTGGATGACATCATTCTGCAGAAGGTCAGTTGCTCCTGAACTGCTGCTTTCTGAGCATTTCTTGCAAACGTTTTGCTCAGGAGGGGCTTTTTTTTTATTTCCAGACTGGCTGCAGATCTGCTGTGCTTGTGTCAAACATGGTGCTTGCCCTTGTAAAGCTGCAATGACTTTTGGATTGCATGCTCCAAAAGAGAGGTTTTGTTCTCAGGCCAGAGGATTTCACGGGCAGAAACAGCAAGTTGTTCTCCTTGGTAGGACAATATGGTGACCACTCACGTCACAGACCTGCAGAGACTTACTGATGTGCTTTGCTTCAATGGCAACAAGTGTAAATAAATTTCGTGGATGCTACAGTCAGCCACATCAGGCATTTGTGTGACTGGTTGTGATACCAGACTCCAGTTTGTGTAGCAGCTGAAACCTATCATTGTGTAGATTAGAAAGTTATTTAATCCCTTTATGAAACAGCTGCATCCAGTGTGCCGAGTATCAATTCGGTGTGTCACTTTGGCCCTTGCTGAACATATGGCTTGGGCCAAACAAATGAGGAAAGTACTCGGATGTATGTTCAATGACAGAAAGGATAATGTGGAAAAAATGATAATACCTTTAGATAATTGTATCATGTGGATGCATCTGGAATATTCTGTACGGACTTGTCTTTAGAGAAACGATTAAGGACCTGGAAAACTTCCTACTTGAAGAGAAATTAAATGACTGGTGCTATTCACTGTGAGAAGCACAGAAAATGGACATAAATATCTGTAAAACAACAAAATGTATGGAGAAGGTGGATGAGAGTGAACCGTTCTCCTTATCTCTTAGCAATGAGCACTCAGAATAGGAAAGTCAGAGCCAATTGAAAGAAGCATGTTTCACACAGTTGTGTCATAAAAATATGGAAATTGCAGTCACAAGAATCTATCAAGGATGAGTGGCACAAAGCTACCGTATTTTCATCTCTCTGCAAGATAGTATAGACTGTAAAGACTTGGTACCTGATCTTACATTCTCAAGAATCTTCTCCATCCAAAAAATCATTCTACTCTTATTTCCCTGAATCCTTTTCTAACTCTTTCCACCCTTTAAAAATACATACCCTAGAAGACTATACTGTAATATCAGTTTGCAGCTAGGAAATTGTCTCCCCTCTGCTTACCACTACTTTTTTTTTCTACACCGAAGATTGCACGTCCCTTTTTACCTGTGTTACATACAGTCCCTTGCCTATGCAGTGGCTTATCCACTGAGATCTCCAAATTCTTGTCAGTGACAAGACTTTCCAGCACACTTGGTGGGTGAGTATGTCCTACGTTTTGTTTCTAGACACATGGTACTGTATCTGGCTGAACCAAAAGCCATGGTTTTTTTGAAATCATGCAGGTTACCAAACAATCTTTATTACTTTTCATACCTTTGTCCCTGTCATTACCGGCCACTTTGCACTCTTTTTCTCCTCACCAAGCTGGACAACCATAACTCACTCTTCATCAATGACTTTTCTTCCTAAACATACGGCCACTTTTGTTCCTCTCATCTTGACTCTTTGCAGTAAGTACACACTCCTCTTAAACTGCACTAGACACATCTAGCCCCAAAAGTTTCTTGTAGCCCCCGTGCAGTTTCCCAACAAACAATTGAAAGGGTAAAATAGAGGCTTGCAGATCCTCAAATGTTTATTCAGAAATGCCACATAATGACTGAACTTTGGAGACAACAGCATGATCTAGAGTTCAAATGTCTGTTTCTTATAATAATACTCTTAAAGTTTCTGATTCATAAATATGCAAGGGTTTGAGATAACAGCATGAAGCTCAACGCACTAAAGATTCAGGTGGGAGAGAGGAGAGGTGGGAGAGTCCCAGGCAAGACACTTACATGAAACCGTGGCTAAGGCTCAGAGCATATGAGGTGCAATAGTCTATGCTGAAGTCAGCTGTTATACACCAGTGATTTACTCACCTGTCATGCAGTTCATGTGCTTGAAAGCAAGGAGATAAAGAGATATGGGCACTGTGCATTCTGGTCATCTTAGACTTGGAGGGGACAATCACTTGTGGCTTAAAGTCACCTCAGCATTGGGGGCTGTCCCAGCAGCCAGAAATTAAAATAGAGTGTGTTTGTACCTTGGCTTTGCACCTATCACTGAGGTCAGCGTTAAGCTTGTTACAGCAAACATTGGCAAGGTGAATATTATGGTAGCGGGAATATTCCTGATTTATTATCTTGAGGTTGTTGGGCATGGTTAAATACAGAGCTTGAGAGCGCTGTTTTGTAGTGCATTTAAAGTTCTGAGACTGACCTGTGGACACAACTTTAGTTAAGCGCTGTCCTAAACCTAGTCATCTGTGGTGCAGTGCTAGCGGTCTGCACCAAGCCATCCGGTCACAGGATGCTGGCTTGCTTCCTGGTTTTTCAGCTGCCAAACTATATTAAAACAAGCTAAAAATACATTAAATATTTTCCTTTCCTAGTATTACCTTACCACGTAAGCAATAGTTGGACTTGCCACTGGGATGTTATCTGATAACCAATCGGAGGGGAGGGAGGCGTGCGAGCCCGAATAG
>NW_009726505.1:26830-36668 GCF_000703405.1 Apaloderma vittatum | reverse complement strand
GGGGGAGGGGGGCTGCTTCAGCAGCCATGATCAGGAGGAGAGGTTGTTTGTTTCTATTTAGGTGGGTGATGAAAACGTTTCTGAATCCCTGCTTTAACCCATCTCTGACCACACACCCCACCACAAGTACTCCTCAACACAAGCCCCTAAGCTTGTGCAAAACGTCTCCTGCCTCACGCTGTGCTATTTAAGAAGGGTTGGATGGTCATGTAAAGACCACGGGTGGAGAGTCTAAATGAACTGACAAGAGTGTGTTCTGTCCTCCTTTGGTGCTGTGCCATCAGAAAAATTGTTTAGCACGTGACCTGGGCTCTGGGGTGTTGCATGGGGAACTGGGGTGGGGGATGGATGGCTGGAAGAGATTCCTGAGCTGGATCCCCTCTGAATCTGTCCCGGTGGTGGGCGATCCCAGCAGCCACTGCTGCTCCTCTCCCTCTGGGGCAGACTATGCCATCTGTGGATGGATTCGAGGTCTGGAGGGAAATATGGGGGTAAAGTCAAGATTAAATGTGAGAGGCTGGGGAATCTGCTACACAGGGCATGCATTTGGGTTTGGTTGTTTAACCTCAGAGTTGACACATTTGAACACAATTTTGGATTCTTTTCTTGCATGTATATTGGAATAAAAAAAAGCACCAAGTTGCCCTGATACCTCTATTCTCATTGATCACAGTATTTTTAACTAGAAATACCTGCAATGAAGTGAATGGGGAAGCCCTATCCCTGCGAAAAAAAAAAATAGTAACACAGCTCTACTCAGCAAATGAGAGATCTAAAGGGCAGAAGCTAAGAAAAGACACAGTATGAACATGCGGAAAACACTTGGCCCACCTAATAATTCCTCACAGACTCATGCTAAGAGAAAGTCTCTCCAGCAAGGCCACCAGTTTTTGAAAGTTAGACAGTGTGATCCTGGACAGAGGCACATTTCTGGTCTCCTAAAGCATCCAGGACATACACTCCTCACCTTTGTGTTTCCACACAAATGGCAAATGTTAACTGCAAATGAAGAACAATGTGTCCGACATGCTGGAGTGTTTCCTCAGTCTCTCTGTGCTCTCTTCACGCTTAACTCATGCCACATATTTGGGATGGTTTACCTAACCTTGCTCTCCTTCCAGCTCTAGCACTGGGGACACCAGGGAGATGAAGCAGCTCCATTACACCTCATAAGGCTCAGTCTGTCCACCGTTTCTGTCCTTCCTCTCTGCTCTGTGTCTTTCCACAGCAGTCAAGTGCTCAACAAGGCATGTGACATCCCCACTCCGGCTGCTGGACACACAGCAGAGCACGTTGCTGCTCTTACACCTCCTTCTCCTGCTGTTTCTACAGTTCTTTGTATGCCCTTTGTATGCTCACCTTGCTGCTTCTGCATGGTGGTGAAGTCTTCAAAGGTGAGTGTGCGCACAGGAGGCCTCCAGAAGGCGTAGGTCTCCATAATGGCTTCCAGCCCCGTCCTGTGCGATGAAAATAAAACAAGGAGAGAAGAATGTCAGTCAGCTGGCAAGAGTATCAGCGCTGGGGAAAGAGGGCTCCGACCTCACTTGACGTGCTGCTAGTGGCCACCAAAAGGTCGCCTTGGCATCTGTGAATTCCTCAAGCAAGCCTTCCTGCACAGGTGCTGGCCACCAGAGTAAAAAAAGAAATTTCCCCAACCCAGGATTTCAAAAGCTTTTAACAGTCTCTCAGTGCCTTTTTCTTTTTTAACAAGTATCCCAAACTTTCTGTTTGCTTTGCAGGGGAAGCATGACCATAACTTCCTCAAGGCACGCTTTATCACAGAGTGGGCTTCCATGCTTTGTGGATGCAAGCTGTTACGCAAACAACGGAGGTCTGGGATTCAGCTGATAAAATCAGAGATATTTTGTGAATTGCCTTTCCCTTCCACTTCATAGTTCTGGACACTGTTCTGAAGTGCTAAGGGAAGCTATCAAAAAGGAAATCTCCTTGAGTTTGGGCTTCAGTTAGAGGCTTTTTACAAAAGATCAGTGTGTTTAACTCACTGCATAAACAGTACCAAAGAGAAAAACTCAAAAATCAGGTGAGAAGTTTTCCTCTTGAAGGACTGGGGTCCCAGACTTGTTTTTATTTTCCCCACAGAACGCTAGCTCTGCTGAAAGTCTCTATATCATAGGCACACTCTCAGAAAAGACCCCTGTGTTCCTTACAAGACAACTCCCTGGAGTTTCTTCCCAGGAAAGGCTCTCCTCTGTGGAATCTGCAAATTGCTCTGTTTCCCATTCTTCGCCTTCCCCTGCTTCTTTTCCAGCAGCAAGTTATAGCCCTCACACCAACCAAACATGACTAGAGATGCTTTGTCAAATGTGAGAACATATCCCCTTTCAGTGCAAAAGGCTCTAACATCCCCAGAGCCTCTCATCAGATGTTGATTTGATACTGGAGCTGCCTTTTGCTTCTGAAAATGTCTTTCTGCACGTGCCTCCACTCACTCAGTTAACTTTCCAAAGTCTCCCCGGAAGCTCAGATGCTTTAAATACATTGGAGTTGGCAAATCAAACTCTGTATTTTAAGAGGAGGTTTAGAGGAGAGGTTGTTGCATGGTGTTTATTAGCTGCTAAGCTGCTAGAAGTAGAAACAGAAGACATCTCTGCATAGCAGTCTCACACTAGCGCTGAGCACATTACAACAAAACTATTTGGTTAATACAGTGGCCTCTGCCAGCTCATGGAGCTCAGAGACAACAAGGCAGCGCAGAACGTGAACCCATCTGCTAAGTTGGGTTCTGTGTGCAAAAGTAGCTCTTCGACTACCAGTATCGCCCTTAGGATTTCCTCCATTCCCTGTGTGAGAAAGCCACATATGTTTAGACTCCATCTGCTTCTTCACACATGCAGCCAGGAAGAGAATGTTACCTTTTTTTGCAGCCTCATGAAATGAGCCCCAGCCCAAACACCAAGGGAAGGCTTTATGGTACCGTACATCTAAGTGGGCATAAAATGCTCTGAGCAAGTCGCAATACAACAAGACCTGCTGTTTAAAGAACCTGCCTTGGTGATTAAAACCAAGTAATGCATCCAGACTGAAAGTTCCAGCTGTGATAATCCAGCTGCTCTGCGTCTGCTGCAAGGATCGTGAGGGGTAGTAGGGAGGCCAGCTCACTAAAACGAGTGTTCACACAGTCTGGCTCAGTTAGTAGATCCCCATGCACATAAGCCCACTCTGCACCAGCATCTGACTTCTAGCTCTGCTCTCATGACTCCCTTCCAGTAAAACCCAACCCCTAACAGGAGGTGGGTCAGGGAAACAGTAAAGGCAGGATAAAGCTATTACCCCTGCCTCTACCTGGGGCCTGCATCGTGCTCAGCTTGACTCAGTCCAAAGGTTCTAGCTCTCCGTCTACCACTTTCCCTTTTATCAGTATAGTTCTTGAAAGCACCGTATAATTTGTACTTCTAAATGAAAAGGAAAAAAGAGAATAGTCAGAAAAAAAAGAAGAAATAAATGAAAGAAAAAATAGGAGAATAAAAAGAAGAAATAAATAAAAAGAAGAAATAAAAGTGTAAATCAGGAATAATATACTGTTTTCAAGGGTTGGACTCCACTGTGCCTGTGAGCTGATAAAGGGTAAATGGCAGCACTGAGTGTACCAGAGGAGCTTGCAAATATGCACTAATTCCTGCCCTGTATGTCAGGGAAAGAAGGGGTACCACCAAGGACCCACCTCTTTTGACTGCAGGAGTGCAGGTGTAGAATAAACCTTTGCTGCGGACACAGCTCCTGTCACTTTCTCCTTTCCACACTGCAACTACCAGCAGCAAGTGTGACTTCTCCATACTCACAGATTGCCCTGTAATGCTGAGGGCAGCACCGCAGCCACAGGTATCTGAAGAATGGATGCCAAATTCCACAGCTGACATAAAGCCACCTCTTTACTCTTCCTGCCCCGAATGAGAGTCCTTTACTCCTCCAGAGGTATGCACATGTTGAGCATACATTATAAAAAACCCTGGATGACCGGTTAAATACAATTCTACTGTGTACAAATTTAGGTCCTTATATACCAAATCGTCCTTTTATCCCTTCGTTGGTTGGTTTGTTTGTTTTCTCTGTGCTGAACAGATGTTGTAGGTGTTTTTGAAATAGTGTCTAAGCAGAAAACATCCTTACTGAACTTCCACATCTTTCCATGCATCAGACAAGATAAATGAGACAGCAGCATCATGTGCTAGCCTGCTAGGCACCTACAATCCCGTGCATGGAACCTTGCAGAGAAAGGCTCTATGCATCCATGAAAAAGCAGCTTTGATAAGATGGCACACCACCTTTACGTGACTGATTCTGCAATTCTATCACCACCCTTTCTATCTGTATTTTTTTCTCTGTCTGTGATGTATTCCTATTTTTTAAATAAAATGTCAAGGCAAGGAGGTGGGAATCAAGAAACTCCATCACTGTCAACTCCAACAACCCTCTTTCCCACTACAGTTTATGCCATTGGTGTGGTACCAAGATATCTAGAGCCACATCATAGACCTCCACCACAGAGCAGAAGGATAGTGCTCTCCTAGTCAGCAGAAATACTGGAGTGCTATTCTGTGTGTGTTCCAGCCCCTAACAGGGAAAACAAAACCCACCTGGCCATTGAACAGACATTTTGGGACTGCAATAAATGCTGATCAAAAAACGAGAATTTGTTTTCAGCATTTCTGAAATCTCAGCAACTTCTTTTGGGCTTTGGTGAGAGATGCTGGTACCAAGTGTGCTGAACATTATCCATGTGGTATCCACTTTCTCTTCCAAAGAACTGCACTGAAAAATTAATTTCAAACCGTCTATCAGACCATAAACCCTCCCCTCTCACACCATCTTTATGAAGGAAGTTAAAAAGTATCAGAAGACAACTCACTGCCAGCTTTATTTTAGTAAGGTCAGCCCTTTAAAAGGTATCCAGGATTCGCTCTCTCTTTTTCATTCATTCTTTTATTTTTAGAGCTATAAAGTTTTAATAATAGGCAATAAATGAAACAGTTCCATTGTCTGAAAAATGAAAAAATATGTATGAGCTATCTGTGCACCTCCATAATCCATCCCATATGGCTGTCCTGCTGCATGCAGGATTCAGGTCATCGTTTCATTGTTCACGGGGGAAGCCAAACTGTTGGCTTCAAGCACCCTCCTGGCTCTTTTACCCTAGGCAAAAGCTCAAAGAGCATTTCCAACACAAACAACTTTTATTCACCTCAGCTGCCCACATCTGAAAGGAAAGTGCTGTTGCTTGCCTTCAGCTTAGGTTTTTTTCCTTCCATCACCCTGCTGGGTTTCCTGACTGTTGTCCCTTCTGGCTTCCTCCTGGATAAGGAGTTCCCACAAGCATCCCACTGTCAAATGAACTTTACTCAGTCTCCAAAAATAGGTTCTGTGGCATTAAACCTGCACCCTTGCTACCCAAACATTTGGCTAGCTGAGCTCCATATGTCAAAAACTCTGGTTCTCAATCTTTTGAAGTTCAGGAAAGCAACCAAGTCATACATGACTCCTATGTACATTACGTAGGTATCCTTTCACCATCAGGACTGATTCTCTTGTTTGAATTTTTATAGATGCTTCATGTGGTTTTGCAGATCATAGAACCATAGAATGTTAGGGGTTGGAAGGAACCTCTAGAGATCGTCTAGTCCAACCTGCCTGCCAGAGCAGGATCACCTAGGGCAGACCACAGGTAAAACAAAGATAGATCAAAAATCATGTAGAGGGAATCTCTAACAAGCAGGAACTAAGACTCGGCCTCCTAACACAGGTTAAGTCCCTAATCCACCAAGGCTAATGGCTAGATTGTTGAACACCGTGAGTTAACATGGTTTGAGAGCTCCAAGACTGCTAAACAACATCCAGCTGCTGAGATATTTTCATCATTCCTTCCAAAATATCCCACTGCTCCTTCTCCCAGCGCAAGGACTGGGGCAGTCAGCTGTGAAGGCAGACAACCATGCAAACAACTGAAGGAGACCCAAGAAAGGATCCATGAAAAGATTACCCCCCACACACAGATAACACGCAGTTACATCATGATAAGGTGTCCCCTAATTGTCACTCCAGTTGACCTGTTATCCTGGTGAGATTAGAAAGTCACAAGGTGAAGAGGAGTCAACCAGCACAGTTAAGTCCCATTTGGAGACTCCTTTTTACACATGGCTTGGCCCTTAACACTTTTCTCCCTCCTATGGGTATAGCTATGTAAGTGTCCTCTTCAAAGGGAGCAGCTGAGCATTAGTGTCCTCTGCTAGCTGATGACAGTGATGCAACCTTAGCCAGACCACTACTTGTGAGGCAGGCGCCTGACTGCTATATATGCTTGCAAATACCTTTGCCTGTTTTTTCTTCCTAAAGCCTCAGGCTGCTCTCTTTGATGTGTAATACCTTAAAGATTTTAATTCCTCTTTACATCAGCAGAGAGCCTTACTGAGCCCTCCCCACAGCTGCAGCCGTGTAGCAATTTCCTGCCCTTTCTTAAATCAATGAGCTACAAAGATCAGTAATTCCCAACCTTTTCAGGAAACTGTCCAAATTCACTGGGCTAGGACCTTATTAACGCCTTCCATGTTAAACTAGCCCACCACGTACCTGGAACTGAATCAATCCCTGTTTGAAGCCTGGCCTCCAGTGCAGCTGTATCTCTGCACACAGGGAAGACCTCGTATCTGAGGCACATATTACTTCCCCCACGCAGGAGAGGAGAGCAGAGTAAAAGTCACATATGCCTGGAGTACTGGAAATAATGCTCATGGCAGGAATTAAATATAGGTGGTAACATCTTTTCACAGAGCTACAATAAGATGAGAACAGAGGAGCTGAGCTAGGAAGCCACAAGGTCAGTAAGATGTTTTCTTTGTGATTGTGGAAAGTGGAGCATTTACACGAGCGATCGGAAACATGGGGCAGTTGCCCATTCACTGAACGCTTCCCATACCAAACCCTGAGTGAGGTAGCGGTGCTGGTGAACACACACAAGAGGAGCATGCAAGTAAAAACTGAGTTACAGTGCCCATGGGGACAGCAAATGAGGGCTACACACGACTTTCGCTGTGGCCTGCACACTCAGAGCCCTGCTTACAACCCTAGGGTTGTCGTAATCAGGTCATATATGTCTAATTCTATAGTTAATTTAATGTTTAAAGCCTTTGTCACGCTGATTTAAAGGATACCCAGGTCATTTAGATCTGAAATTAGATGCGAAATATTTAGATCTGCACACACACTCTGCTGGATTCATGAATGGCAGAAAAAGCTGAAGTTTTTGTTTGGATTTTCTTATTCCTTTTTGATAATTCTGCATTGTCTTCTACTAATACAAATTGTGTTTTAATAAAGTTCCAGTTGTTAAAATATGACATATTTTTTAAAATGTTTAAGCTGTCCTACTTAATCTTTCCATAAAAATCCTGACAAAAATAAGTAACACAGTCAAAATAAAGCAATTTGGTATCACTGGAAAAAAACTGAAATTGTTTGAAACTAGAACATTTTTGCAATTCTATCCTGCAAACCTATCAGAAATTCAATTCTTCTTCTAATATAAAGCAAGCATTTTTACTCCCAAGGTTCAAAATTTCCTGTGAAAATTAAAACTAAATAATATCATTCAATCAGTTCTATATATAATAAAGAACAAGTAAAGTGTCTAGATCTTCCTACTACAATTTTAATTATTTTTCAGAGCATTGTCCTGTGACCTAGTCATCTGTTTTACCATCTGTAATCCTCCACTTGTCTCTGTTCCTCATTTTAGTAATAATTTTTTTTTTAAGAAACTCTACAATATATTTACAAATTCATTTATTTTACGTAATTCTTTGGAGATCATGGTACTATATCAGTAATACACAAAAAGTTTATTAATCACTTTTCAGAGGTATCAAAGAAAGATTTAATTGTGTTTCTCAATAACAAATGGAAAAGCTCAGGGGAACATGAAAATAATAAAAATGAGCACAAATAAATTAATTATCCAGCAGAGGGGAAAAAAACCAGCAAAACATACATACAGAAGAAAATAGCCTTAAAAGTAGTGGTAACAGAAGGGGTACTAAGGTAGCCGTGAACAGGTAATTAAACATACAACAGCAAAAAAACAAACACAGGAAAAATGTCAAGCAGAAAAGTTATAGGATGCCTTTACAGATATGTTTTCTGAGAATATCTAAAACCCTCTGTCAGAGTTTTAGATTGCAGAATCCAGGCAGAGGTAGGAGCAGCACTAGAGGAGACTTCTGAAAAGAAATAGGATCAGTCTAGCAGCTAATTTGGAAAGTATATTCTAAGGAAGACATCAGTATGTATTGGATCTGTTTAGGCCAAGTAAATCAGTTATTCTAATTCCTCTAAGAACTAGGCTACAGCAAACTTCTTCTGTAAAAAAAACAATTAGAATCACAAAACACCTTCCTCAGCCTTACAAACATGCCCTGTGCACTCAGCAGGGGAAGGAGAGAGGAGGTCAATGAGGAAACACAAACAAACTCCTCATACCTGTTTCTCCCAGAATCTCTGAAGCCTTTAGCAAAGGGGTTTCTGTCAATTTTTAATCTGGTGATCTACAAAGGAAGAAGAAGAGAGTTAGCTGATCTCTCAAATTTTTTTCTCTTTCAAAAAAGGAAAATCACTGATGGAAACAACTCTTGTCCAAACCACCTGTATGATGATCTTTCATACTTATTTCCCCAGTTGCCTTTCCATTATCCATGAGCATTATCTGTTCAGCAAATGAACAGTGCCAGAGACAGAAACTTGGCAGCATGAGAAAACCTGGCACAGCCCTGGGTCTAAGAAGCTGTTCCCAAAGGAAAGGCAAACCTTGGATGCAGGTGCAAAACCCCAGGAGCTATAATTCATCAGCAGCCATGTGGTTCAGGAAGCAGGCATACTGCTCAGGTTTGGCTGGTATCTGGGTCATCCCAGCCCCAACATCGTAGATATCCAGCAGCTGGATGCACTCATGAACCTTCAAACAATGCTAAGGAGAAAAGGCCAAACAAAGCACATTGCTACAGCCTCCAAAGACAGCAGCTGGTCACCCAGTCATATGCACAAGGTGCTGCTGTTCTGGTCAGCATCTGTGTGGCCCTTAGAGGTTTTCTCATCTGGAAAACACTTTTTTTTCTTTTTTTTCCTCCTCTAAACAAAGAAGACAACAACCAGACTGAGTGCTTTTGGGGAATCTTCCTTCCTGTTTTATTTTTAGACATGAATTCCATGTTGGTAAATATGAAGAATAATATTGGGATCTTGAACTTGCAGCCTGTGGTATCACACTCCTTGTTGGCTACTCTCCAGCCTGGTGCAGTGTGAAAGCTTCCATCTGCCAGCCTTACCTTGTCCCAGAGATTCTGTCTCTGGGGTGAAAACAGAGTGAGATCTTCAGATGCTATCAAATTTGAGGGGGTTTTGCTGAAATTGCTCAAAAGGGACTAGTTCAGTACAGACTGATCTGAAGCGCATTTGCAGGTGTTTTGCTTCTGTCAGAACCAAGCTCTTACTCTGGATATTAACCTCAGACCTGGAATGCAGCTCCTATTTTTGCAGAAGCTTAATTTGTGAACTTAATTTCCGCTAGCCTGACTTTGCAGCTGTCCTGGGACTTGTGTGTACAGAGACAGATATGTTCTGGGGAGGATGGAATTACAGCGGAGGGAATCCCTGCGGTGGATTTGCTAACGTTTTACAATTGTTTCCAGAGACTCTTCTCCCAGTAAGGCAAAGTTTTACAGCCACTGGAGAGCATGCAGGCAGACTCAGGGGATTTAAATCTATTTTTAATGAAAATATTTCTCCAACCCATCAGAACCTCCTTTACTTGTATTATAAAAATCCACCCCCCAAT
>NW_009726505.1:16710-26799 GCF_000703405.1 Apaloderma vittatum | reverse complement strand
CACGGGGTGGCGGGGGGTGGGCAAAATACCCAAATGTTTGGCATTCAGAGACATGAGAAGAAATTTCATTGATTTCTTATGTTGAGGTGTCTTACAGAGCCAGTGCCTGACAGAGGTCCGTCTTTAGCACCTCCCTTACCTATGTAATAATGTCTTATAGGTCTGGTCACTAAGGAAGAATGACAGGCTTCTCTCCTGTCTTTGCTTCTCCTTTCTCTATCCCCTCTCCATGTCTGGTCTACAGTTAAAGGTTTTTGAAGTGCATGCATTTGAGTGAGGGGGACAGGAGATTTCAAATGCTACAATGACAGCAAAACCATCATTGTGTTGCAATACTTTTTTTTTCTGCTGGTATAGTTGATGTATTCTGGATCCCAATTTAAGTCTGTTCAAGAGGACCAGACAGAGAAAATGTTAGAAGTGTGTGTCCAGAAGCAGTCGTGGGAGCCACTCTAAGCACGTATTTTCTCTCTTATATGCTGCAAAATAGAAACTCCATAATGATTCACTCCATTGTTACAACTCACCATTGTTAGAAAATGGCTAAATATTGCAGTCTGCCCTAGGCTGACTTGACATGGGTCTGTCAAGAATACTAAATGTATTGACATCCACTGAGTTCAGGAAGCTATTCTCCAGAAGCACAGATGTTGTCATGCAAAAAAAAAAAAAAATTACTTGACCATTTTTGACTCACTCCTCTGAATTTATGGCAAAAAAACCTGTATACCCTATTTCCTTAACAGTCTTTATAACAGATTATTTTTCTTCCAAGCCAGTTTGTACCCTCATTCTAGCTCTTCCAAGCCAGTTTGTGCCCTAATTCTAGCTTGTAACAGTACCTTGTGTTGCCTAAGTTAACATACTTAGCAAAAAGCTTCCTCAACTGAGATTCTGTTTCATGTGGCTAGGGGAAAAAATACCTTACATAGTCCTTTTAATGCCATCACAACCCCCAATCCAGTAAGGAGGAGAAAGGGAAATGGGATGTGCACAGTACCTCTCACCTGAGAATAAAACAGGGAGTATGTGCAGACAAGCAAGAGAAGAGGAGCACACCGAGCCCAAAGTAGGACAGAGGTGGTGTGAAGGCTAATGGGAATGCCTGGGGCAGAGGTACCTGGCAGATGAGCGATATTTAAGGAAACTACAAAGGGAATGGATAGATACAAAGAACTCTCAATGTGTACAGTGTACATACCTGCAGAAGCGATAAAGCAGGCCAGCTCCTCAAAGACTAGGACACCGTCTTTCACTGGCCATCGACAGAGAAGGTGGGGCAAATGCATATAATGGACAGCCAAGCCTTTCCAAATCTCCTTTCTTTGCCGGTGTCTCGAATGCTTACATTCTCAAATGCCCACCTCTTCCTAGCAATTAATTTCCTAGTGTGCCCTGAGATTACACTTCTTACTGACATGAATTCTAGCTCAAGAAAAAGGGCAGACCAGTAATAGAGCTCAGTAGTCAAGGTCTCCACAGACAAGATCCCACTGAGGCAACGTCTTTTCCTTATGATATCTGGAGTCAATAGCAACACTCTCCACTGGGAACTGTGCAAGATCTGAATCAAATATGAATTATGCATGAGAATTTCAGCTCATATGCCATACATGGTCTGCTGCTGCTTATGTTCAAAGGCTTCTTTTGCCAGTAAACTGACAAGACTGTGCTTCTCAAACTTTTTCCTTCATTGCTGAAAAAAACCCTGACTATGTGTTTTCTCTGTGAGACAACAGATCTGGACTAGTTGGACTGTCTTAAAACTGTAGTGAGGACAGGACACTGTAGTTTATACCATGAGGCAGCAAAATAATGTGAACAAAATACATCGCTTTATGGTTGATCTCACCTACTTACTTTACAGTAACAACTGCAGGCACCTTACCTGCAATGTGACTTTCTGGCTAGATACCTCATGTCTATACACTACACCACAGCAAGCATTTTGTTTTTGTACAGGAAGAAAAAAAAAAAAAGGGAGTCTTGGAAGTGTGCACTATTCTTTCTGAAAGAAGTTTAAGACTCAAACAGGAAGAGCACATGGATATTTCTATGAACACCCAACATAAAAAGAGCCTGAAGGCATGCAGCTTTACCTGTTGATTTTGGTAGGCTGTCACTGTGGTGAAGACAGTCTCGGGAAAGTTGAAGGTTTTCACACCATCGCCTAAAGGAACTGGCTTTGTAGGAGAAAGATCACTGCTGAAATCCTTACGGATTACATGAACACGAGGCTGGTACTTATGCATCGAATGTAAGATTATCTGAAGAGAAGACAAAAGAAGGAAAAAGATTTTTTTAAAAAGAGTTTTTGCAAGTATTTTGCACTGCATCCAGATGTACAAGGAAGCAGGGATGGAAGAAGGGCTAACAGGAAGAAGGTGACTCTTCTCTTGCAAGAACGCATGATAAAAATTTTGTGCTATGTGCAGAGAGAAAGGGGTTTTATTGCTTTATAGAGTCAGGCAACATTTTGAGGAAAATCACCAAAGCAGGGAAAAAAGCTCCATAACTCTGCAGAGTAGCTATAGACCAGTGTTCTCAGCAGGACACAGGTGTATTGCAACAGCAGCAGCACACTTCTGAGTCCCAGAGGAGTGAGGTTGGTGCAGTAGGCACCAGGCTTAGCTTCTAACTTACATGGCCTTGATCATCAAGCTCGTTATTGGTCAGCTTGAGCTTGTCAAAACTGACCACCTGCCTCATCCAGGTGTCTCCAGAAGCCAGTGAGTCGGGGTGGATGTAAACCCTTGGGGGCACTGGAGAGTCAGCATTGCCGGCCACCATCCACTTGGAGCTGTGATACACATACCTGAAAGAGGAAGAGGAGATGGCTAAGGGAAGTTGTCCCTTGGTCACTGGAGGAACATTTCCAGAGCTCCCCCTCCCCTATCACTCTACCACACGCACCCCAAACTCTCATTTGCAGTCAGGAAAGAATGTGCTTTATTGCAACCTCCTACCTTCTAAATGAAAGCCAGATTACCCCTGAGCCACTTGTTCAGACTTGATTCCTTATTAAAACCACCTTTGCAGTTATTTTCCCTGTAAAACTCTGCCACATGTGCCTTCTCAACTCGTTAAGCCTCACTGAGCCAGAGTAAGAGGCTAGAAAATATGGGTAAACAAAACCCTCTGAAAATATTAATAAATGCCCTGTAATTTCCGGAAAGCTGCACTGGCTGCCATGAAAGACTGTGCAAAACACATGTGTCTTCACCAAGAAAGGGCAAAATTCAATGGATAGCACTAGAACAATTGATAAAACAGAATTTCTAGTTTGAAATATTGTAAAATCAGGAATTCCATACAGTATTACACATATTTGGATTAAAGGAAAAAATTGGTTTTGCATTCCTGGTCTTCTGTGATATTTTATGTTCCCGATCTAGCCATCCTATAGATGCCATAAATTTCTCTACTACAGTTTTGCTCCTTCAGCCTAAGGCATTTCACAAATGGTCCTGCTAACACCTCTGAGCTTTGCCCTGTGCTGCCCCTCACTGGGTCTCTGCCCAGCTCTGCTAAGCTATTTCAGTCCTTACCTACAAACAGTGACTCATTTCCTGTATTTTCACAAGAAATCTAAAAAAAAAAAAAAACAGAATCTGTTCCTTTCAGTGCTAGTTTTCTTTATGTGGCTGCACAGGCTAACAAGGACAGAAACAAAGTGTAAGATGATATATTTATTTTCTATGCTAATGCTGTCAGAACCACACTCAAAGAAAGTGCGAAAACATACAGCTGCGCATCAGACACTACCTTGATGCTTCCCAGGAAAGTATGAGAAACACCCTGCACAATCTGAGAGCGAAAATGCAATGTTTAGCATTTGAAGCAGAGGAACAATTCTTGAATCCTTGAAATGTGGTGCTGTCAAGACTATCTGGGGAAAAACACTTGCTCCCAGGAGCCTTTTAATGAGTATAAATAAATCATCTCTGGATAGTTCTCTGGGATGCAGAGAGTTGTGATTTTTCTGGAGTACTTTTTAGGATTGGAAGCTCATTAATATCAGAGAAATCTCCTCTTCCTGACTTTCATCTCAGCTGTGGAGATTGACTAGAGAGTTTCTCAATGTCTTCAGTGTAGGTCAGGGCCCATATCCCCTGTGGCTGCTGTGGTTCTAGAATAAAAATCACCCAATTTAATTCAGGCCAGCCCTGAGGCACCCATTTTAGTTCAGCTGCTATTTGTCCATTCCTTTTGTGCTGAAGTTGATTTAGAGGCTCTAGATTCTCTATTGATAACATCAGTCATCAGTTCCCTCAGACAGTCATTTCTAATCATGTCAGTTGTGAAACGTATGCTAGGGATCTCCCCAGTCCAAAACTGCTATTTGAAAAGAGCAAGATTTCAATCCAAAAGTGCGAGGGAATATATTAAACATCTGGGATTGTGTCCCATGATTCTAGTCAAATCATCTATGTTGGCGTAAATCAACATGGTCTTCTCCAGCATACCTTTGCAATGATGTATAACGGCATGTGTCTTCCCTTGGCTGTCATTGACGGTGAGTTAACAGAAGGTTCCTGCCTCTGCACCCAAAAAGCTTACCGGTATCTCTTGTTATCCACTGGCACAATGTCCATGGCAATATAATACTGCTGGTGGGGATCCAAGCCTGTAATTTTCACTCTCATGGCTGGAAACATTCTCCTAGGAAAAGAACCATAGAAATAAGGAAGAAAATAGTGAATGACGAAGTTGAAGATTCTCCTTAGACCTCTCTTTGACACCAGGAACACACTGTTTTACACAGCTCAGTTCTTGGCATGAGTCCTCTGGGCTTGGTGTGGGTAGCAAAGACTGTGCTGGCAGTGATTTGAATTTTCAAGTTTTTCCACTTAAGAAAAGAAGTCACAGGATAGCAACCTGTGGGTAACAATAAAATACTCACAGTTGAGCACTCTGTCTGTTTCCAGCTCCTAGCAGACAGTTCAGTTGTGCTCCACATAAATTGTCTTCTCTAGGCATTGCTAGGGTGGGCAGTGTACCTTCTTCCTGCTGTTTTGCTGCTGTCCATCAATCTATAATTATTCTCTCATATTTCATTAAAAGCCAGGTCACTTTAGTTCTCTTTTTTTGAGAAAATCACATTTCATTCCAGGGGGTGATAGTACTGGAGTAATATTTAAAGCAAATTCAACATACTGAAAGATCCTTTCACTTTCATGTTTACAGATATTTAAGAAAAAAGTCCCTCAAATTAATCTGCTCATTAGGCATATATTTCACATTTAACAGAAACACTGATATTATTGTCACAGTTTTCTTGAAGTCCTGGTAGTACTTCGTGCATTTTTTTTAATGTGTTGTCTTTTCTACATCATATGATCCAGGTCTGACTCAAGCATTTTGTCCCGAAAAGTTATGAAGCTCAGTTCCCAACCTTTCTTTTCTTGTCTTGGCACAAGTTTAGCTCCTCTGTGCACTAGTCACTGTTCTGGAGGTGTTTGTAGCAAGGCAATTATTTCAGAGGAGAACAGTTCAGAACAGTTTTAACCTCAAAGCATGTCTATGTTACCATGGCTATGGCACTAAAATTTTCTTGTGGCCAGTAGTCCAATTGCCATTCTACAATTCCCTCAAACAGTATATGCCTGGAAGAGGGAGAAAAAAAGGAAAGTTTAAGTCAGCATCTCCAAACGTGTTTCTAAATTTCTAAAATTTTGCACTGAAGGGATGCAATCATGAGAACCTATTATATACTTTCCGATCCAGGCCACATACACCCACTTGGAGAAGTAGGGGGGAAGGAGGAAACTGGTGCTTAGCTTTCCATTTCAAGCCACTAAGAAGAAAAGTATTGACCTGTTAGTAACTGCATCCGCCTTGGAAAAAGGCATTTATCATGGAGGGTGGGGAGAGCATCACCCCACAGCTGCCAGATCACAGCTAACCCAAGTTATGAGAGACATAAAACTGTCAGAAAAATTGTCTGCAGAAACCCTTCAAGGGGAGAGCAGATTTGTGCAACTGATGCTGTGTTTGCTTGCTGAATGATTCTGAGTGAAAAAAGGGAATAATGGATTAGTCTTCGGTGGCTTGAGAGCATTACCTTGTCTCTACCACAATGGCTCGTTAAATCTGCCAAGCCAAATGGGTACAGGATGTGACATTTTACAGTCCAGCTCTGCTTAATTGGAGAGAGGTGGCTTGGGAGCAGCTTAAGATGTAGGTCATGTTTCAAAGGATTGATGAGAAACCCAGGATTAAATCTGAGTCTCTTCTGGTCTAAGTCTGCACACTGTATTGGGAAAATTGAAAGCTGTACGTCCCAAGAAGCTCTCTCCAAATCTGCAGCCCCGTGTAAAGTTGCAGTATAGCCTGTGGGGTTGTTTGCTTATGAAATACCTTGTAAAAGATTACCGCAGACCACTCGACAGGCTTAGAGGCTAATCTCTAAAATGATCGGAGGGAGCTCGGCTGATCCCACTGCTTTCTCTAAGGTTTAAGTCTACTTTTAAAGTTTTGTAAATTATTACCATTTCTCTTTTTCTGTGGGTATAAAAGTAACTCATGTTTCTTTGCCATAAGGATGTGGCCTGGAACTGCCACAGCAGGTCTCCAGCAGCATTGCTGTGTGGTAATGGGAAAACAGAGGCAAACAGTGGTGGTTTAGGGATGTACTCAGGTGTAATCCTGGCTAAGTCCTGGTGCTCTGCGTTTCCTTTTGGCCAGCTCTTGGCCCTCTAGAGGCACCAGCACTATAGAAACCAGGAGTCTCAAAGGTTTGGAAGGATTTCAGGCCATGTGAGTATGGCTGTATTAATAAACAGTCAAGAATCTTTCATCTAGAAAGATATCAGCTAGCTTTATAGTCAGCAACTACAGACACGAAGGCTGTCTGTTTTCATAGGGAACACATGATGACATCTGATATATTTTAGGAGGAGGTTTTATATCAACAGCAGTTTGGGATGATCAAGCTATTTATATTTTAGCTCTACCACGCAGCAGGAAAACAGTCTTCCTAAACTTAGACTGTGAACTTACACACAGTACCCTTTTAGAGGAAATACAATGTGATATGAATTAAGTTATTACAATTACTTTAGGATCACTTAGAAGTGTCTTAAAAAGCATTTTTGTAACGACCATGTGCTTCCGTCTATCCAATTCCTCTCTCTTTCCATAAGAAGAATGAGGATTATAAAACTCTGAATGTGAAGAAAATGAACGATACATAAAGATCTCTAGAACTTGATTAAAATAGTATTTGCCAGCACAGTGGTGTTCTGATATTAAGAATAAGTTCTGGGAACTTCCAGTAATAGAAAGAAGTAGCTAGACTGTTGCAGCCACTATTATTTTTCTGTTGCTGTTTAAAAACTTCATTTAACACAAAAATACAGACAAAAAATTTGTCTATTGACAGCAATAGACAGAGTAGTCATTCCCCAGTCACGAAAAAATCTAATTAAGAAACTTTGTAAACCAATCTGATTTAGCTTTGCAGATTAAATGTGCACAGTGTTTACAGTGTGCATGAATTTACAGGGCAGTCTAAAGTCATCATTATTACTTTATATCTCCTATTTCCTTGCATTTAAGGCTGGTGTCAAATGTAATATTTCTTTATAAAAACAAACCTGTGAGGAGTGTAAGTGAGGCAAGGCAAGGCAAGGCAAGGCAAGGCAAGGAGCATGGGCTCAAGTAAGAGGAGATGTGTGTGTTGAGAGGAAGTCTGAGGGCAGGGTTTGGGAGCAAAAGGATTTATTGTTGATGAGGGAGAGGGAGCTCAGTAGATATTCTCAGTGGCTCCCAAAGGGAACATCTTTCTGAAAGCTGGCCCACTGGGCCAGGACCTCTGGGCAGCAGTTTGTTGTTGTAGCCTGCCAGTCGTCACTCTGAGAAGCTCTCTCCACAGGCCCCTTCAGCATCAACAGAACTTTGCAAAAAAATCCTTGCACTGTGGAGTCCTTCCTTCCACTGAAAACAAAAAAAAACGTCTTGTAATGTAAACAGCCCCAAGTGCACATTTCTAATAACTCAGACTCATGGTTTCAGGGAGATAAATTCCAGATGAATTATCATTTAACCTATCAGGAGGCACAGATAGGAGTCAGGAGAGGACATGGTCACCTGTTCCACTCACTGTTGGCTTTTTCTACTCTTATTATTGAACCCAGCCTCAGCATATAGGTTTGAGCCATCTCACAGTACCTATATGGTAATTATGATATGACATTTCCTTGAGTTCTGAGATAAGATCCTGGCTCTGCGACAGGTAGAACCCAGGTACCCAGAGGAATACCTGCTGGCTGTGCTTGTGTGCGTGGTTGCACTTGTGCAAATACCTCCATGAACAGTAGGCAGCACCTCCCTCCCAGATTCGGGCTCCAAGCACTCTTTGTAGTGCATCCCCATGGCAATAAGTGCACATTGCTTTCCCCTTTGGGCAGCACGTCTATGCAGCAGTTAATGAACAGTTACCTCGGCAGCTCAAGTGACTACGGACTATGAGATTGTATGGGTGTGGGGAGGGATTCAGAATAAATTGGGAGTGGGAGTCTGAAAGTTAAAAAGTGCAGTAGGCCAGACACAGGCAGGATATAGCTCCAGAAATATGTTTGAAATGAGAATGTAAGTTAAAAAAAAAACAGTAAGGGCAGAAAGACGTTGTGGGGTCTGGCAGGAACCAAGCAGTGACTCACGAGTCATAGAAAATTAAGGAGCAGCTATAGTTACAGGCAACTGTATCTGTAATTTTAAGCGTTTTCAAAATAAGACATAGCCTTTCAGGACTCAAACAGGGTTTCCAAAGAGAAAGCAAAGATAAAGAGCAAAATCTTCCCTGGGAAAAGAAAAAGTTGCAAATTACACTGTGCATCTCTTGCAATTTTAGTAAGTAGCAGGAAATCTTCGGGAAATAACACCAGTTCTTTTCTTTCCAAGAAATCACACAATCTAATCTATGAGATGCATTCCATATCGAGAAACAGGACAGCTAAACTCAACTTTCACCCATCATAGACACGTCCTCTCCGAAAGAAAAATGTTTAACCTGAGAGGTTAAACATTTAATCTGTCACTTTTATCATATCCATAAGGACCATAACCAATAAATATATGTCCTATGCAAAGAAATCACCCAACTCTTCATTATACTTTGTAATGGTTAATTTACAAATGTAGTTATCAGAAAAACAAAAATCCCTCCAATATCGTTAATATCACTTCTGGGGAAGCAGAAAAAATACATGTATTTAGCAGCTATATAGATTTTGTATGGGCAGCCAGTGATGAGCTAGATGGCCACCAGGACTAAAGTAATGATAAGCATCTTCTTTCATGTATATTAAATATTATTTAAGATTGTAAAGAATATATGATGTGCATGGTAAGTCATGACTCTGTACTGCGATACATGGTCCTTCATTAGTGAAAAATTATCAAGACTGAAGCTTGCAGAGGCACTGGAGAATGTTATTAATAGTGCTACAGAAAAAAATCCTGGAAAGAGATATATTTCACCGTCACAGAATCACAGAATGCTAGGGGTGGGAAGGAACCTCAAAAGATCATCTAGTCCAGCCCCCCTGCCAGAGCAGGATCACCTACAGTAGGTCACACAGGAACATGTCCAGGCGGGTTTTGAATGTCTCCAGAGAAGGAGACTCCACAACCTTCCTGGGCAGCCTGTGCCAGTGCTCTGTCACCCTCACAGTGAAAAAGTTTTTCCTAATATTTTTGTGGAACCTCCTATGTTCCAGCTTGTACACATTGCCCCTTGTCCTATCATTGGACATCACTGAAAAGAGCCTGGCTCCATCCTCCTGACACTCCCCCTTGACGTATTTATAAAGATTTATGAGGTCACCGCTCAGCCTCCTCTTCTCCAAGCTAAAGAGACCCAGCTCCTTCAGCCTTTCCTCATAAGGGAGATGTTCCACTCCCTTCATCATCTTTGTGACTCTGCGCTGGACTCTCTCAAGCAGTTCCCTGTCTCTCCTGAGCCGAGGGACCCAGAACTGGACACAATATTCAAGACGTGGCCTCACCAGGGCAGAGTAGAGGGGCAGGAGGACCTCTCTTGACCTACTAGCTACTCCCCTTCTAATACACCCCAGGACGCCATTG
>NW_009726505.1:16006-16465 GCF_000703405.1 Apaloderma vittatum | reverse complement strand
TGAAGGCCAGCACAGCCGGCTGGGGTGTCAGCCACTCCCCTCAGTTTTGTGTCATCAGCAAACTTGCTGACAGTGCTCTCTAATCTTTCATCCAGGTCATTGATGAATATCTTGAACAGCACCGACCCCAGCACTGACCCCTGAGGTACCCCATTAGACACAGGCCTCCAACTGGACTCTGCCCCATTGGCTACAACTCTCTGACTTCTTCCCTTCAACCAGCCAGCGACCCACCTCACTACTTGGTCTAATCTCTATGTCTAATCTTTACTAAAAATGATCAAAATACATATTGCTTTGGACTCCTTAAAGAAAAGTTAGACTCTGTCTTTCTTAACAAGTGCTGTTTAACAGCTCTGACAGCTGTATAGTTATTTAAGGCAATATTTTGTCAGAAAATGCAGGGTTTTCCCCTAAGCATAGAGACCTCTCCTGCAAAACATCAAAACCAAAGTCTTT
>NW_009726505.1:9156-15975 GCF_000703405.1 Apaloderma vittatum | reverse complement strand
AGCAGGAATCTAAGAAAATCAAAGCAATTTCTGCATTTGGGTCCAAGTTGAAGGAAAAAGAGAAAGTCAGGTGAGGGTAGTGAATCTGAATGCATGGGTTTGGAATGCTTATTTACTGAATGGGGCTCATTTTTCCTGGCATGGTGCTCCACTGGAATTGTAGTTCAGGTGCACCATGTACCCATACAGAAAGAACTGCGTATATCCCACAATAATTCTTAATCAGTTTCCTCTTATTACTGTATAATTAAGGAAATGTATCTGTTGGTTTTTCCCCATGATATGTGACGTGGTAAGCCATATTTGTCAGAAATGCAACATAAATGACAAATTCCATGAACCATTGCTGACATCAAATATTTAAATTCATAAACATCAGAACAATAGTTTTATATCAAAAGTGTCAAAATATGTAGTTCCAATCAACAAATAAGAGTTTATAGCTCAAAAAGAGTAGATGAAAAATCTTAACAAAATATTGGTTGATTTTTTTAAAAAAAATAGAAAAGGAATACCAGCAATGTATTCAGTATGGTAATTTCCTAAAAACTTTTAAGGAACTATAGAGTCTTTTTTGTATATGTGCGTTGGTCTGGTCAAATAGATTTTTTTCATTTTCTGAACTGGCCCAAAGTATTTAATTTCATTGTGTTATATCCACACAGAATATTTCACCTTCTTTTTTGCATTTTTTTTCCCCTTCTGCAGGACTCCGGGACTCCTGCCAATGCTGTCAAGACTTGTGTGAGAAGTTGCATTGCACTACTTACAAAATCACATTGGCATTGATGTTGGTACTTTTTTGGTAAATTTAAAAAAAAATAATATAAACACTTGTAATCATGGCATGCCTTTTTAAATATCCAAGAAAGGTCAGAAATGCATGAGCTGCTGAGGTCATCCTCATACCACTAAGCTCTGGGCATTTTATTGTGCACTGGTGTTGATGGGCTTCAAGATATTTATGCTGCTATTAAATCTATGTACTCAATGTATCATAAAAGAATTAATTATAGTTAACCCAACTGGTAACAGTACATTATTTTAATTTTCAGAAACATCATGGCTCAAGCACCGGGACAACAAAGGAGCAAGGGACTCGGCTCTGCCAGTGTCATATTTAATGGTACTGAAGAGATCACTTCATCTATTTAAGTCTCAACTTCACCTCCTATGAAAAGAGGATAATAATGATTTTCTCTGCATCTGCTTTGACATCTCCAAAGAAAAGGTGTTGCGTAATAGCAACGGTTATAATTCCTGTAACTTTGCCTCTCCCATTCAAGGAAGAAGGGAAAACAATAGCAGCCCAACCTGTATTGATGGAAGATTCTTCCTGTGCCAGTGAGATCATATATGTAAAACCGCGAGCTAATCTGTTTCTGATAACCTTCTTCAAGGATTATCTATGTCGCTTGCCTGATACAACATTCCTCAAATTATCCGGACTTCCTGGGGCTACAGAGCAACAGCGCTCACTTCACAGGAACATAAACCAACAAGTCTAGCTGTTCTGGCAGATTCGGAAAGCACAGGCACGAAACAGAACTATAGAAAATAGAACACCGCGGGGTGGCTTGTGTTTTTTGGGGGTTTTTTTGTTATTATTTTTCCCCAAAACTTAGGTGAAAAAATATTCCCTCCTCCGTGCCTACGGAGGGTGAAGTCACGTGGTTTGCCCGCGTCCCCGGCTCTGTCCATGGTGCTGACTCCCTCCTGCGCGGCCTCGACCCGAACCGACTTGTCCTTGGGTGGAAGCTCGGAGCATTCGCAGGGATAGAAATCCCAGTCGGAGGGACACAAACATTTACAGCTAGCTTCAAGCTCTGCTTTAGCAAACAGACCTCTAGCCGTTTTTCCTAACGGCAGACAGCAATGGTGATCTTACCCTCGGCTAACAGCATGTCAAGGCCAGTTATCTTTTTTAAAAAAGTGCTTGCTTATTAGTGGCTCTTCCTCAGCTGACGTGGTATCAGTTGCAATAGCAGGGGGAAACATTAAGCCTGCACGTTTTTTATACAGGAAGTGGTTAAAATTTTAGCTATTTAGAATTGCAGGAAAACACCCATTTGATGCAAAGGCAAGATTGAATTTCATTTGAGATTAAATCAACTAACTCTCAAAGTGCTATGGGAACTTGAAAGGAAATCCAAACAGCTAACCCACAAATTCATAATTCATCTTAAATTCAGTACACCCAACAGTACAATGATCATTTCCTGATTTATTTGCTCAAAGGAAAGACTATCCTCAACCTTTTCCTGCAGCTGCCAGTCTTCCTTTGGAGCCACTGATTCAAGTAGTAATATGAAATAACTTTACCTGCCTTAAGGAAGCTAGTAGGAGATACAGCTGTGAAACTTTGAGAGCCTTTTAATTTTTCCTGTATAGTTAATCTTTTGGCTTATCAAGAAAAATTAAAAAATAAGTACTTTTTTCTTAAAAAAAAATAATTTTTTTCTTTTTAACTAGACAGAAAGCCAGAGATATCTTACCTGCCTGCTTTCGTGATAATCATCTCTGTCCCAATGTCATGAAATCTTTTCCAGAGGTCAGCACACTGCAGCTCTACCTGGATCTCTTCCATGGATGAAGGTGGAGGAGGCTGAGGGCCTGAGCCACCAGATGTAAGGTCAGAATGGGAGCCAAATGAGCACGATGTCCTTTCTGCCAGCACTTCTGTGTCTGACCCAGTGCTCTGCTCTGAGTCTGCAAAGTAAAAACACCAGGTAAGACACTTCACTTCTACCTGCTGTAAGGGGTAACAGGAGGGAAGAGGAAAGCCAACAAGCAATTAGCCTTTTATATCTACATAAACACATGTATTTTCATGGTTTGTTGTGATTTATGGCCTGATTTAGGTTTCCTAATGACATCTGGCATCTTTGTAAAGATTTAGAAACAGCTGAAAAACAGGACTCTCAACATAACATACAAATAGTAACAAACAATGTTGGGAACGGAGTACAAAATATAGGCTTAAAAAAATAAAAATAAAATAAAAAAATTCAACCCATAGTTTCAATCCAAGATTAGATGGGCTCACTGGAAAACTACATTCCATGTAATCAAATATTATCCCACACTAGTATTGAAAAGTTGGTTATTTTTAAATAACACATTTTTCTTGTTTTAATATCCTTGTCATCAAAAATAATGAGCATTTTTTTATTTTGCTATTTGGCAGCACCATTTTGGAAATTTGTTTTATTTGCTTCTATAATATCTTTCTTGGAACAATGACATTTCCTGGGAAAATAATCATGCAGCTTTTGCAGAAGAAAGTGCTCTAGGCTACTAAAGGACAAAAAGGAAAGATAGGGAACATAAGGAATATGTTTCCAATGAAAGCAACCGAAGCAAACTGCAGAAAAAAGCACATCAGACAATGAGTTCTCTTTATAGGCGACAAGAAGAAAACTTGCTCAAAAAATAAGCAAACAAACCAGAAGGAGAAGTTGGACTATTTTAAAGTTCAGGTTGGTGTGTTGAGTCAGATGGCCACTTCTTTTGTAAGAATATCTCAGCTATGTATTAAGTAGGTATGGTCCTAGTTCTCATATAGTAGGGTTAAGACAGAATTCTGTGAATAGCAGTGTTAGTTTGCGACAGGGTGCACCCTCACACTACAGCAAAATAATTCACAATACATTCTGTAAAGCAATGTGTTTATGTTTCAAACTTTATTTTTAACAAATTCCATTAGTATTACATGGATGATTGACAGAGGAAAAAAAATGATGTGAAATAGTCAAATGGCTCACGAAGAACTCTGTGGATTTCAAAAAGGTAGCGAGCATCCCAGTGAAGGAATAAAACAACTATTTATACATATTCTCTGCACTTTAGAAAGAAAGAGATATCTCTGTTTGCAAGGGAAACTTAAGGAGACAAAAAGTAACAAACTGTGTTAAAAATACGATAATATCACCCCAGCTAAAATTCCTTCCATACTAAGCAAATGCCAGAAACTCATTAATAACCCTGAGGTCATGCAAGCTAAGTTTCAGACTTACAGTTTTTCTGAAAGACAGTGTCTCCTGGAGCAGCTTACACATCACTGCAGAGGGCTGCAGCTAAGAAGAGGCTGGGGCTGAAGAAGCCACCTGCAGAACAACCAACTCCACCTCCTGACACATGGAAACATTTCTGGAAAATTCATGCTGCTACAGTGACACAGACATGAACTCTTTGGCTGATATTATATGAGAAACTTCCAGCCTCAAGTGCCGTCAGGAAGTATTTATCTTATGTGAGAACCCTAGATAACATGTCATTGGATAGTGGACATTTTGCCTGAAGGACATTTTCAGTAGACTTTGCCAATGACTCAACAATCTGCCAGTACAATGTCAAAATTCTGTAGGACATTAGAAGGATTTGGTATGTGATTCTCTGTGATTCTGTATGTATTTCTCCCAATCTGTTTTGAATATGAAGTCCTCTATGCCTCCCACTGACTTCCAAGTTGGGCTGAAGCAGTAAGAGATCAATCCTTCTAAAGCAGTGGCACAAACCTCCCAACAGAGACTTGTTATGTGGAGACCAGTCCTACATCCAAAACTGATATTCTAGACACAAGATGATTCAAGATAATGGGAGACAACTTGCTGGGGTTCTGTGCTCACAGGACAGAGAATCAATCTGAGAATACAGAGGGACTAAGACATTTGCTCCCTACTTCAGAAGCCCAGCAACGCAGAATCAAAGTGATACTTAGCAGTTTCTTCTAGCTCACATTATTCCACCTCAAAGGGTTGGAGTGGGTAAGCCTGAGTAGGGGTCACTATGCACAGAACATTTGTTTTCCTAGTGGTGATTAATCACTTTATCCTTCAACAAAAATCAAGAGTATGCTTCACAAATCACAGTAGGACACTTTTGAATATCTGCTTATGTACTGAACCATTAACCAAACGTCTTACCATATTCTCTGAGGTTCTAAGAGGGTAAAGGTATACTACTCTAGGAGTCTGAAGAGACTGGACCTAAGGAAAAGGTTCCCTTATAGAGTCGTCCTCCCGAAATGAGGCATTAAACTGCAGGTTTGAACCTAAAGAGACTGGTTTAGGCCACATTACCTGTGCTTGGTTCAGGCACTCAGAAACTCTCTGCATCCTCTGAAGCAGTATGGTTAATGGCCAATAGATGGCACTTGGCTAGATGCCGTCCCTGCATCCTTCCAGCATTTCCTGGACAAACTCAAACAGGGCATGTGGCTGGAGCCTTAGGGATCCCTAGGAAATGACTGGAATTGCACGCTGCAGAAAACTAAATATTAGAGGGTTAAGGCCCCTCTCACTGTTTTTATGCTGATGTCACTCCTATAATCTTACAGACTTTTGGATTATTTTTTGACAGTGATGGAAGTGGAAGGAGAGCCACTATGAATATAACTTGCCATGCTGCCATAAATAAAAAATTGCAAAAGGAATTAAGGAATTACTGACAAGCTGGTATCTACCCAACCATGCAATACCACACAAAGTAGAAAAGAACTTTTTTCTTCCAAGCATTAATGATTTTTGCCCTGAAATATGATCTATCATTATCCTCAAATTAATGCATAAAACAGTGAATACCGCTTCTTCCTCCAGTCTTGGAAATGGGAGTGACATAGTCACTAGTGTTGCTGAACTTAGTTCAGATTCAGTAGGCACTGAGATGGATTTTGTATTTTCTTCACCCTTTCCTTAGCTAAGACTTTCTGAATGGTGTCATCCAGTTGGAGACACTGATTTTACTCCAGATCCAGGAAGTTCTGGGCAAGTTGAGTGCATCTGACATATGAAAATCATACCTAATGACACACAGCTCTATAAGGCTCTGTGACTCTTGAGTTGCCTACAGTTGTCAACATCTGTAAGTGAGTATCATACGGTGGACTGCAAGGTGCACCATTTTCAGTATGTAGTAATTAATTCTGGCATCTAGCACAGCTCAAGACATTCTGCTGCACATATTTGCTCATAATAAAACAAGACCAAAGTTTTCTTCTGGCATTTGAATTGCAGGCTTGGTTTTCTTCATGCACCGGCTTCAGTGGTGTGCAACTTCACTGAACTCAGAGGTGTTACTTCTACATTATGTTGCTGTAAGTAGAGGGGAATTAAGGAACACCTCCTGAAGCTCCAACTCTTGTCGGAGAAACAAAACATAAACACACACCTGTGAACACCCTGAGGTGGACTTTGTGGCTGGTGCTACATATTGTGTCTGACTGAAGGACAAACAGAAGGGTTTTTGAGGAAGATAAGCTTCCTATAATTTTCTCTAGCTCCAAAGTGACAAGATAAGATTTTTTTTCCTTTCCTTAAAGACGTGCTTGGTACAAAACCCCACATGCTAAACTGAAGATCCAGACACATGGAAATGCAGAACCCTCATGCAGTGGCTTCCTTTCAGACTTGGAAGACCTCCTCAGACTACTGCCATAGGAGTGCTGGTTCTCTGGTGCCACGTTAGGTATCAAGTCCTGTCCCTTTTGCCATAGGTTAGGCTAGCGGCAAATGAAAGGGCTTTATGGTTTTCTCTTGATAGTGTACAGTCCTTGAGAAAGGGTACTTCAAAACCAATCTCATCCATTGCTGGCAACTAGCAAAAGTGGAAGTAGATGCAAATAAGTTTTCTAAACATAGAATATTCCACTGGACTTTCAGTTGGAACAGTCTCAGAACTAAATGTTCCTCATTGTTTTTATGGGCACCCATGAACTTACATTTTCTGATCTTACCTACTTTTCTCAACAAGGTCCTTCCCCTTGCCTGTCTGCTTGAAGAAGGGCCCTTCCTGTTGCACCATAGCAATGGAGGTGAACAT
>NW_009726505.1:0-9125 GCF_000703405.1 Apaloderma vittatum | reverse complement strand
CCTGCTGACATTTCCTCCCTCTTTCATTTCCCCCTTCTTGCAAAACGGTTCTAAAACTATGCATTTCCACTCTTGCTTGTTCCTTAAGTCTTTTTCTTATATTGTTTCTACTTATTATTTCTGCTGTTTTATGGAGTGATATGTAGTCAGAAGAAAATACAGCCATTTTGGTCATTGTGGAGAAGGACCCATTGACCACAAGGGAATGCCAATGCTTAATTCCTCCAGACTAAACTATTCTGCCGAGAGACAACACAGAGAATAGTTTCTAAAATACTGCTCGTTGTTACAGGCAGCTTGCTGGACAAACAGACTGACTAAGTGGTTTTGACCATGGGACCTGGCCTGGTCTGTCAAAACCAGACAAGGTCTTGTAACCGTTATTATATTTCAAGGAAGTTGAAACTATGTGTCCTGGTTTCACTAGGATAGAATCTTAGGCCAGCCATGGTATGAAAGCCATTAGTAGTTTTGAGTAAGCCAGAAATTTAAGCTGGGAGGGGCAAAAGCCAGGGCAGCTGACCTGAGCTGTCTGGTAGGTGTATCCTATACCATAAAAGCCACCCTCATTATAACGAGAGAGTTTGTTGAGGATTGGGGCTTCTCCTCTTTCTTCTACTTCTCTTCTCAAGAGTTGCTATGTTTGCTGTTTCATTAAATCTGATTTCATTTCAACCCATAAATCTCCTCTCTTTTTTCCAAATCCCCTTCTTGGTTGAGATGGGGTCGTTGGGTGATAGAACAACTGCTGTAGTTTAGTTCTGGATATGGGCTAAATGCAAACACTGTCTAATGTGACACTACTCAAAAGTTCATGAAGAAGAGCCATGGGTTCAGTGTGAAAAAAAAAAAAAACTCTGAGGCCTGAAGCCCAACACTTTTTCACCATCACTATGCAAAAAGCTATTCCCTTTCTGCTACCCTGTTGACTGGCTTTCTGTCATCCCTTCTAAGCACACTGACCACTTACCCAGTCACTGCAGTATAACAGTGTTGGGCCTAGAAAAGACACAATTTCTCAGCATTTTCAGCAACCTTTGAGCCTACCAACAAGACCACAGGACCACCTTCAGAGCTCCCAGAGGTACTGTGACCCTTGCTGAGATTATAGAGGAACATTAAACTAGTTTTCCCATTTCTACTAACTCCAGGTTGTCCTCAGCTCATAATTTCCTTTGATCCACCAAGTCCCAGGATTCTTGTTGGCACATAGGAAGGAAAACACCATTCTCATATGCATAGTGACTCTGAGGTCAGCATCCCCACTGAGTTCCCCAAGATCATGGAAAATAACCCCAACTGGCTTCCTGCATCAATACAATGTGTCTTGGGATCAGAGCCCTCTCACACAAAACAGCAAGTTGCTACTGCCTGACTTCTCTCTACAACTCAGCTGACTGGTATTCCTCCTCTACATTCCCTGCTTTTTCATCAGTCTAGTACAAGAGGTAAATTGGTATGTGAGATACTAAACAACATTAATTTTCTACTTTATAAATGGATCTTCAATAGAATTTTCTCTGCAGCTAGGGCACAGCAGGGATACTCCTCCCCTTATTTAACAAATAAAACAAAAAGTGCTCAGTTTGGTATTTGGCCATATCATGCAGCTCATGCACTCAACAAATTCTTTACTCCAGGGTATCAAAGAATGTAAACTACAGAAGTGAGAACAATGACAAAAACCTTATATACATAAAACGCCAGCTACCCAGAGGAGCCAAAAAGACTTGTTCTCTTTCTTTTTTTTCTTTTTTTTCCTTTAATTTGCATACATGTAGATATCTAATGTAGATCCTGTCAGATTCCATCAGTATAAAGATTTCTCTTGAGTGGAATGTGGCAGCTGCTGCAAGCTGTTAGTTGATGGGGCGATTTTCTAACTGTTTATTTTTGTTCGAAAGTTTTGTGAATATTCGATTCAACAGGTGGTCCTTGCCTCTCCCCTGCAGTTTATCTGCTGGCAAGCAGGATCTGCAGACTGTAAAGAAGATACAAAATCCTGGGCATGCACAAGCAGAGAAAATGTGGGGGACGTCACTCTTTTTTTTCTTCCTCTGTGAGCTCAGCTGAAACTAACAGAGCAGACACCTTTTTTTTTGCTGCTGGTTGCAGACACATCTCATGGTTATTTTTAGATTTCTAATTTTCAAACTGGTTACTGCCACCACACAAATTCAGCCACATAGGAACCATGCATATAGCAGTGTGATGTTACTGGAATCCAGATACAAAACACCACAACCCTATGAAAGAAAAGAAACTCACTAAACTGGAACAGCTTGGAAGAGTAGAAGGTTCATCTGGCCACAGTGTTTTGACTGCTGGTGCAACTGCTTAGGTATACAACAGTTTTTCTCTGAGAACTAATACTTGGGCAGAAGCCAAAAAACAAAGTCCTCAGTAACTTCAAAATTACACAAGAAGCCCAGCTGTGGTAAAGACAGCAGGAACAGGATAGATGAAGCAGGCTGGAGTTCAATAAAGCCATTCAGATTAGCATGGCTGCATTTTACGCAGCTGATCCGGCAATTGCTCTTGCTGTAGGCAAAGGTTTCTAAATGTTTCCCAGGTGACTGTAACCATATGCACATGCTGTACACGACAAATAATACAAAGATAGTTCTGCAGGTGTTCTTATACACTGCCTTATCCTCCTGAACTGTTTTGCATTCATTCACATACCCCACTACGTTAATCATGCCTTCTTCCAGCATTAGGCCTATTGTCAACTACATACAGCTAGAAATTTGTAATCCATGTATTACTGGTAATAGAGTCATAGAATGGTTTGGGTTGGAAGGGACCTTTTGAAGATCATCTAGTCTATCCCCCAACAATATTTTTTACCATTACATTAGTGACTACAAGTTGCAACAAATACCAGTATTTACTGATCTGGACAGAGTTCAAGCTTGTCCGAACTGAGAACTTCATCTATACTCATGCTGCATTGCAAAATCAGACAGCCAAAAGAAGCATTCAAGCAATTAATTTACAGCTTAACACCTTTTTATGAAATGACAAAATGGCATTAATATCAGCAAGACTCAGAAAGACAGAACTAGAAGACATACAGATGGGGAAATGTGGCATAGATAAATAAAGACACCTAATAAGAGTCACAAGTGAAATCAGTGAGAGGGAAACTGATTCTGAAGTGAAGAATTTCTCTGGAACTTTAACCTCAAAGATTTCATCCTCCTGAATTATAGTTTTATAAGTTGTTTTCGTAAGATGACTTGAGCCAGCAAAGCTTATAAAATACTCTCAAGCTAATGTCTGCCTTTACCAAAACAAAGAGGGAGTATAAGGCCAGTATGACATGGAATTATTACACATCTATAGCCCCAAGACAAACACAAATAGTAGGAGAATATGAAATCAAACACAAAGACAAAAGCCCACAGTGGCTTTTTCTCTAAATGCAAGTCTCGCATCAACTTGTCTGTGCACTGATTGCCTCTGCCTTGGTTTGTTTCACCTAAGGCTCAACAAAGGGACACTCAACAAACAAGATCCAGCAAGGAAAAAATCACCCTGTTCACTGGTATGTTCCAGCTGCTCTGCTCCACTCTAGCAATGTAAAACAGCTGTAAACCTGGTTTAACCAGCAAGTTAAATTGAGTTTATGGGTTTTCAGTATTGGCAAAGAAGTACAAAGCAGCTGGAGTTTACTAGTATACTTAACCCTGGGGGTTTGCCCTCAGAAGTTAACTCCTGCTCCAGCCAGGAAAAAGAATATCAGTCACAGTTAAACTTAAAGTGATTATTTTATCTCATAATCTATTGTATTTTAAAATAAATCTGAGAAAAAAAAAGAAAAAGCTTAGACATTTTGCCAACATCCAGTTTAGGACCAGATATTCAAGAGACCAGCTCCGGTTTTGGACTGCATCAGCTAAAATTGGAGATGTTGGCTGCTGGGCTCTGAATTCACCCTTGGCAAATACAAAGTCTCATTACAGAAGTGTAAGCTAGGTGACCAAGAGTGTTGTGAGTAGTGTCGCAGTGTAGGATTTCTTTGTAGACTGCATACGCAGTCCCACCATATTCTCTCAGGAAAACTGCCTGTAACTCATCAGTCTGTGCTTTGGATTATCCATTGCAACTAAAAATATCCCATCAAATGGATGTCAACCAAAAACCTGTTCTATGAACTCTCCCATCTCTGGACTGAAGCAACTTGGTTGCTTAAAAGTATTTTATAAACATAATCTTTATCCAGCAGAGGCTTCTGGCAATCGTATTTCAGGAGAACAAACCCCACTGAAGCAGCAAATCTTGGACTCAAGAGTTCGATTTATTATTGTCTTCCAGAAATCAAAAAACAGCTTGGGTCTTCAGTACCTCAGACTGGTTTTGAGGAGAAGGCAATCTGAAATTTCAGTATAGAAGAAACCAAGAGATTCCTAGAATTCCCTGAGGAGATTCTCTGCAGCTGTTAGCAGCCATTTCTTCAGGACAAGGAATTACCAGCACAGCCTCACAAAAAGACTGCTCGGTAGCAGTTATTCAGAAAGTCCATACTTAAAATGTAAAGGACTTAAAAAGAAAAATGCAGAAAAATAAGATTCAGTTAAATCATGACATAAAATAAAAGAGCATAATGTTCAAGAAAATGTAGGAGAACAACCTTTAAAAACATGAAAACTACTAGGGAGAAAGTGGGATGTTATTAAAAAAAAAGAGGGAGGTGAAATTGATGACAACTTTAATCTGGCCAAGACCCTGAACTGTACAAACTACAAAGAATTTGTCTGGCCAACATCCAAGAGTTTGTGTAAAATTAAAGAGTGGAAATGAACTTGAAAGTTATGCAAAGCTAAAAATAAATAAGAGACCAAGCATTAGATGTATTATATGCTGTAGACCGTAAACATAGTCATTATTCTTATAAATAAAACCATAAAACAAATATTTAGAGACCAGCCTAAACCAAAATGTTGGCTTTAAATAACCATGAATTGTGCAGGAGTTTGAAACTAGATCCCAGCTCTGTAGCAGGCCCTTCCTTGATGGGAGTGGGCACAATCCCTGGGACAGTCTGTTTCTGGATTCTGTGGCTTGGACTGCTCTCTGCCAGCTAGGAGAAAAAAATCATTTGTAAAAAAGGAAAACATGAGTCAAGATTAATACTTCAACAGTATCTATGTTCTCTGAGACCAATATGAAATTTAAAATGACTGCAAAGTCCAGACGATGTTGCTGTCTTTTTGCAGGTATGAACGCAACTCAAACAAATGAGGATTAACATTTTAAATATTTTTGAGCTGATATTTGGTAGCCTACAAACCACAGGCAAAGAGACATTACCATATGTTTCCCTATACTATGGTGGTTATCACGATGGCAATATCAGGGAGCCGCCTGGCATCTTAATACCAAGAAATGTCCAACCCTTTTCTGAGTCTCTTGGCACTCCTGTCCCATAGTGGTGAGTTTCACCGTGTTAACTGTGCATACAAGAAGAGAGAGTCTTTTTTTCACTTTGAAATGCAATGCCTTTTCAGTATGAGTCTTCATTTGCTGCAGTGTTTTAATGAGATAAATGCCAGTGTATGTATTGTTTGTAATTCCTTTATAAATTAAACCATTTCAAAAGGAAATCATTAAGCAATTTCTATGGGAATGGTTTTACAAGAAAAATGCAGCTCCATTAAGCTGAAGTTTTAAGTTTAAATTGTTCGTTTTGTTCACAATCTACAATTTTCTTTTGGGAAAATACACCCCTTTTTTTTTAACCAGACTTTGGAAGACTATCTGCCCTTGTACAATTTTGATTGCCCTCTATCTAAAGGTCTTGACTGTGATCCAAATGCTTTCAAATTTTACTCATAACAAAGCCTCTCTTTGACTCTAAACATTTTAATTCCTCGCTTTCTTGAGTCTATTCTATTTTTATTATATACATGTGCATGCACACACACACACAAAGACACATAAATAGATGCATGAGATTGAGTTCTTAAAAATGTATTTGGCTTTTAAATCAGTGATCTGCCACTCGCTAAGATAGCAGAAATTATAGTATATTCAATTATACTTTCAGCTGGGATGTTTCTTGCAACCTGAAGTTCTGTTTACTGTTTTGATCACCTCTGCAGAGTCATCAGATGTTTTTACTAAACTATGAGCCTGAGGTATTTTTCACAAGTGATAAACATAGTCTTTTTACTTCCTTTGCATAGAATGGACTTGCATTCAAATCAGACAATTTTACTGCCTCTGACTATGTAGCCATGAAGGTAGATTTGATAGGGAGGATTCTTCAGAAACACCTGAGCACAGTGCTGATTTTTTTTTTGACTTCCAATATTTCAAGATCAAGCCAGGAATATAAAAAAATATTTTCAAAAGCAATAAAACCGGAGATGGATTTGGTATCAGTTGATAGGGGACAGAACTACAAGGGACTGGACAGGTTACAGTGCTGCATCACAAGAGTATGGTGCATGGACTTGGAAAAGTTGCATTAGAAACTTTGATTCAGCCTGTGCTATGAAAGGTAACCAAGTCATATAAAACCAGTTTAATTTGAAATCTGAAATATCAGACACATATGCCAAGCTGTAAATGGAATCTCCCCTTCAACTACAACCAAGAATATTCTTCATACCAATTTGAAACAATTAAAATAATCAGGCAACTTGCAAAAGTTAACAATGCTTAGGATAAGGTTATTCACAGAAACTGTTAAAACTGTAAATGTTTTCAAAGCTGCAAAAGCTGATGTTTCATTCCACATCCAGAGAATGGGTGAGGAAGGGGCAGGGGACAGAGCAGCACAAGCTTTGTGCCCATGCTCAGAGGTGGCACAACAGCAGGTATAAGCTGTTCCCTTACGGAGCAGCAGTGCAACAAGGAATGAGGTCATGGCTGAGAGAGACTCCAGGCCCTCCCCAGCTCCACCACAGCAATTAAATATAAATTAACCCTACTCAAAAGTCAGACAGTCTGGAGAGTCTACACATAAGATCTTGAACACCACACATTTCACCCTGCTGGTCTGCTCCTGTCAAGCATGCCACAGCTTCCATGTACTTTCACAAAGAAACAGCAGCACAAAACTGGTGGCTTAGCATGGAGAATCAGTCTCAGTGCATGTACTCTTTCCTTTTCCCTTAACATCCGTGCTCCTTGGATGTGTATTTGTGGCTTGGCTTTTTCTCTTTTCTTTTACTGTCTTCAGCTCAAGCTCCCAAAGTCACATCCTGACACATTCTGCCAACCGCAACACCACACGTCAAAATCCCTGCATGCAGTCACATATACTGATTCCAGGAAGCCCACACTGCTGGACTTCGTTGCCTTCCACTGAGCCACCCTGATTTACGCCTCCTGAAGCGATAGTCCTGAATGTAATAACACCTACACTGCACAGTTGTTTCGCATGTGTGTATCCTATTATCCAAACAACAGATGCACCATCATGCATGCACACATGTATTCCAACATCTGGCAATCACAAGCCAACTGTAATAACTCCTTGAACTTCATTCATCTTTTCAAAACTCACAAACACTTCATCTATACATGCAGTGAAGAGGTGTGTAACCTTTTCCATTTCTCTGACAGAAGCATGTGCTCTTAACCTGGCATTCACAGTCACACACACAGAAACACAACCAAGCACTTCCACTTAGTCTTAAAGCACACCTTTAGTCCCTCCTGAATAACAGAGCATGAATGGCTCTTGATTTAAACACTTCACAGGTGTTGTGCATAACATGTACGTAGATATACGTCTCTTTATTTCTCAGTTGTACCTGGATGTGAGGCTCACTTTTCCACTTTCTGGCTAGAAGTTCTGCCAGAATAAAACTGATAAAAGGAAATGAGAATGCATCGTATCTGTTAACTCAGAAACATCCTGCTGCTTAACACAAAAATTAATGCTTGCATGATTCAGCATTTCTGGGAGTTGGGAATCTCCCATCTGTTTTCCTTTGTTTCTCTCATCCACACCTAATCTAAAAGACATGTTCAAGGAGAATGTGGCTAAAAACTTCTGATAGTTTGTGTTTGTCATTTTATGAAAAATACTTTAATTCAGAATGCTTTTGCCTGCCTGCAGCTCAATTCAGTGCACTGGAAACAATGGGATGCCCCACTATGGTGTTCTTGCCTACTCTACCTTACAGCAAAATATGCTAGAAAGTACACAGTCCAGAAGTATTGAAGCTGCAGAGGTCTCAGGTTTGCCTGGTTCCCCCACCAGCCATGTCAATGCTTCAGCGGTGACCTCAGAAACCTGTTGGCTTCTGTGACCTCAGATAACATCCTTTATGGCTGTCAAAAACATAGCTAGTAATTTTCTTTGTGTATGAACGCTCACACATTTTCAATCAGACAGAACTAAACTATGTGGGTGCTGTGGGAGCTTGTGGAAGTCATTACTAGGCCACTCTCTATCATCTTTGGTAAGTCGTGGGCAACAGGAGAGGTGCCTGAAGACTGGAGGAAAATGAATGTCACTCCAGTCTTCAAAAAGGGCAGGAAGGAGGACCCAGGTAACTACAGGCTGGTCAGCCTCACCTCCATCCCTGGAAAAGGTGATGGAACAATTCATCCTCGGCACTGTCTCTAGGCATATCAAGGATAAGAGGGTCATTAGGGGCAGTCAACATGGTTTTGCCAAGGGGAAGTCAGTTTGACCAACCTGATAGTCTTTTATGAGGACGTAACCAGGTGGATGGATGGTAGCCATGCAGTGGATGTGGTCTATCTGGATTTCAGTAAAGCATTTGACATCATCTCCCACAACATTCTCATAGCTAAACTGAGGAAGTATGGTCTGGATGATTGGGTAGTGAGGTGGATTGTGAACTGGTTGAAGGGAAGAAGTCAGAGAGTTGTAGTCAATGGGACAGAGTCTAGCTGGAGGCCTGTATCTAGTGCAGTCCCTCAAGGGTCTGTACTGGAACCAGTACTGTTCAATATATTCATCAATGACCTGGACGAGGGATTAGAGAGCACTGTCAGCAAGTTTGCTGATGACATAAGACGGGGAGGAGCGGTTGACACACCAGAAGGCTGTGCTGCCATTCAGAGAGACCTAGACAGGCTGGAGATGTGGACGGGGAATAACCTGATGAAATACAACAAGGACAAATGTAGAGTCT
>NW_009726504.1:18678-18926 GCF_000703405.1 Apaloderma vittatum | reverse complement strand
TGTGCCAGTATAGGTTGGGGACTGAACTGCTTGAAAGCAGCGTAGGGGAAAGGGACCTGGGTGTCCTGGTGGACAGCAGGATGCCCATGAGCCAGCAATGTGCCCTCGTGGCCAAGAAGGTTAATGGTATCCTGGGGTGTATTAGAAGGGGAGTAGCCAGTAGGTCAAGAGAGGTTCTCCTGCCCCTCTACTCTGCCCTGATGAGGCCACATCTGGAATATTGTGTCCAGTTCTGGGCCCCTCAGCTC
>NW_009726504.1:5232-18458 GCF_000703405.1 Apaloderma vittatum | reverse complement strand
AGCTGGAACACAGGAGGTTCCACAAAAACATTAGAAAAAACTTTTTCACTGTGAGGGTGACAGAGCACTGGCACAGGCTGCCCAGGGAGGTTGTGGAGTCTCCTTCTCTGGAGACATTCAAAATCCATCTGGACACATTCCTGTGTGACCTACTGTAGGTCATCCTGCTCTGGCACGGGGACTGGACTGGATGATCTTTTGAGGTCCCTTTCAACACCTGACATTCTGTGATTCTGTGAAATCTACTGATCTTCCTTCATCTACTCATTTGGTCATCCTTTCGTTGAAGGATATCAGATTAGTCAAACGGGATTTCCCCTTAGTAAATCCATGCTGGCTGCTCCTGCGTAGAGATACCCACAGAACATGTTTAGGTGAACAAAGGCAAGGTGCAAGGAGGCGTTAATTCAGCTCAGCTCTGTCTTACCTTTACAGACCCTTTACTCTGTATCATCTCCTCTGTATCTCCTACCTCATTTAGCAGTGGACCACTCTTCTCGTTGAGGTATTTGAAAAATTTCTTCTCATTATCTTTCATGTCCTTAGCCAGACTAAGTTCCAAGAGAGTCTTGGCCTTTCTTGTTGAGTTGCTACACACTCTGGCAACATTTCTATAATCTTCCCAATTAACCAGACCCTTTTTCCACAATACAGTAAATTTCCCTCCTGCATGGGTAGACATCTTCTACTTGATTTTTTTTTTAAGGGAATACATTGATCTTTGCGCTTGGTGAATATTGACCAGGTCTCTTGTGTATCTAAAGTACAACATAGTCTATATTTTAAATATTTAATAGAATTCTGAAAGCTCACAATTCAATCAAATGGCACTGTGATGCTCCAGTTTTCTTTATTGATCATTATCCAGTATATAGAGCAGTGAAAAAACACAAGTCATAATTATCGAAGTAGTGAATTTATCGTGAAGCAATTGATGTTAGACTTTATTGTATCTCAGAAAAGCATGAAAAACTTGTTATCTCTAATCTGTACACTTGTTCTTTTGCTGTAGGAACAGATCTCACATCTCATAATTTGCTTTTTCTTAGGTATATGCAAGAGTACACTTTTATTAAGTATATGAACATTTATTGAGCCGCATGTAAGTATACATTGTACAGTGGAAGAAAAGTAACATGGCATTTATGCATGTTCAGTCCATTGCTGTTATCCTGAGAGGAGGCACAGTCATAATATACACAGGACGTTATGCAAGGATTAACAAAACTTTTAACTGTCTGGAAGAGCCACGTGTAGGAGAGAACAGCAGTTGCTCTTCGGTTACAGTCCTCAGACAGGTAGTTCTCTGAACTCATACTTCATTTGATTATAATTAACCATATTTGTATGTGCTATATACATTCTTAGCACCTTCAGTTTGCGGTAGAAACTTGTATTTTAGGCAATGGAATATCACAAAGAAATGAAGCTGCTCTTGTTCAGTTTGGAAGGAGTTTTGTGATAACTTCATTCAGAAACAACACAGTATTGCTTGCAAGTCCATGTTCTGGCTCCTTTGATTGTATTAGTAATTTTTGGACTAAAATTCTGCTTGTTCTGATTAGTTGTAAGATCCTTGCCTGAAAACAGGAGTAGAGAATTATAATATTTTAAGAGAAATCTGACAAGGTGAAAAATCTCAGGTTAATTAGTGTCCCTGGAAAGATTACTATCTGCTGTTATTTGTATTGTTGAGGAGGGCGTTTAGCTCAGTCAGTTGAGCGTGGCGCTAACAACGCCAAGGTCACGGGTTTGATTCCCGTTCGGTTTCCATGTGTTGCGTGATCTAGTAGAGAGGGGGCGTCCCTGGCGGCAGGGAGGCTGGATTAAAATGATCTCTAAGGTTCCTTCCAGACTAGGCCATTCTATGATACTATGATTATGGAAACTGAAAGCTCATATTGGGTATACCAGGTGTAACAGGTAAAACCGATGGAATATATAGTCCCACATAATTTCAGCAGTAGCTGTATTCATAATCTGCTTTGAAGCAGTGTATGACAGGATCCTATTAATTTCAAAAGTATGAAAACAGACAAAAATTAGGACAGGAAGAAAAAGAAACTGTGTGGTTGTGTTCATCATTTGTTAAAAAGCTGTCAAGTTACAAATATATTGAGTGGAAAAAACAATACATAGATAGAATCGTAGAATCATAGGATGTTAGGGGTTGAAAGGGACCTCAAGATCATCTAGTCCAACTGCCTTGCCAGAGTGGGTCACCTAGGGCAGGTCCCACAGGAACGTGTCCAGAGGGATTTTGAATGTCTTCAGAGAAGGAGACTCCACAACCTTTCTGGGCAGCCTGTTCCTCACAGTGAAAAGGTTTTTCCTAATGTTTTTGTGGAACCTCCTATGCTCCAGCTTATATTCATTATTTTGTTTTCACTGTTTTACTCCAAAGTTGTATTTAGAAAGATATTGTAGCAGGTTGATGTTTATAGCCAGTATTTAGTAACGTACGAGTAATACTTGGTGATGAAGAGATCTGAAGATGCATATCACAAATGCAGATTTGAAGGATGAAATAAAAAACATTTCTGACAGCGAGGCTGACGAGGCTGATGATTGTAGAAATTGCACGTATCACAAGGCAGTCATCAATGAAACTAAATATTATATAAAAATATCTTTAGGTACAGAACATTCCATTGACTTGTTGGGTTTTTTTATCTGGTAGAGAGAAGTATAAGAAAAATCATAGCTTGAAATGATAAAATCTAGTGAAATTAGAAATAAAAAGCACAATTTTTGATAAAGGGAGGATACAATTAAATGAACAAAATAAGTAGAAAATGGTAAAGCTTCCTCCTGCTGACCTTTTGAATAAAGACTGGATATTTTTGGAAATACATGATTTATCATTTTCACTCACTGAAATAAATAAAAAATACCTCAGAAGTCAAATCTGATAATCTAAGAGTTTTGTCTGGATCAATCCAGACTGAGTTACAGCCTTCCTACAAGACAGTAGACAGCTGCTGTATCACTGCAATGGACTACATGTTGTCTTAACCTTGCCAAAAGGTAAGTTAAAATTTATCCCCCCATGAAATTAGTTCAAACTAATCCATTTTACCTCACAAGTTAGGATGAACTAAGTTTGCACATATGGTCTATTGTAACTCACCTGATGAACAGTGACTTTTAAAGCTGCCATAAATTGATTGCTTTTGATTGTGTGCCTATATGCTTCTATGAAAAGGAAATATTCCATCCTTTTAGGCTTTTACTATTTGGCCCTCCAGGGGTAGTAGCACTTTTATGAAATGTGATGGATCTGTAATTCTGGTGGGAAAAAGTTTTTTTTTTTAAATTGGAGTACAAATGAACAAGTACAAATGAGTGTAGGTCCTTATTTAACTAGCTGCATGATCTGTTTTTGTTAAATTCATTATATGATTCATGGATGAAAATAATGCTGGGCATTGGATGCAGTCTGATACAATTTGAGATCTTTGATAACATAATTTGTTTAAATTCACTGTTCTGCTCCTTGGGAGCTTCTGGAAACATCTTTGTTTTACAAGGTGACCTGAAGGGTAGAATAAATTAATCAAAAATTCTGATGAAAAAGGGTCCAAATTCCAGAATCTGGGTACTACAATGAAAATATCTTTCAATAATGCAAAATATGTAAGTTAATTCAAAACTGCAAGCTATAGCAACAATTTATGTTACCACAGACAGATGATTACAAATGCAGGCTGAACAGATGAGCTGTTAAAAAATAAAGATCCCATTTACATTTAAGGTGGTTGATAACAGTGTGTGAAGGAAGATGAAAATTTTTGTTTTTAAAGAGGTTAAATAAAATGTTTATATGATTTATAAACAAAGTATTCTCTGAAGAGTGCTAAGGTGCATCTGTACTGTAGCAAATTAAAATTTCTAAATAAAAGGGTTTTGATATATCTCTTCCAATAAATTATATTAGCTTTTCTCCAGCAATACAGTGATCCATCAAATGTGTTTCAGAATACGCAATGTCATTCTCCTTCAATAACTGGCCTCTCTGTCACCTTTTCTTGGTGAACAAAGAAAATCGAAACCTTTGCACTCTCGCTCAGCTGTGCTTCTTCCAAAACAAAGCTGAAACACCTACCAGTATGGCTGTTGTGAGAAGTTAAAAGTAATGACACCTGCTCTGTAGATAAACATCAGTTTTCAGTGCTCTCAGTGCAGTATCTACTGATGCTGTGCTGTTTTATATAGCCCATTTTCTTATTTTCCATATGATCGAGATTTTGAATGAAAACAGGATCTTAACAGCTCATCATCTCTACTTAAATTAATAATCTTCTGTTTGTGATATCATAAATTATTGCTATGAAAATGGTTATGGTTTCACAGAAGGCTGTGGTAAAAAATAAGCTGTAAATGCTTCTAATCCAAGATACTTTTTTCATGCAAATGAAAATCTAATTAGAAGAGGAAACAATCTGTTTTTACAGACCACCATGAAAACAGCTGCCCTGCATTAAATATAGTTTGATAAAGACATTAGTCTGAAAAAAGCTGCTAGAGTAAGTAAAAGTTATTGAATATTTAATCTGCCATTTAGGACGTAATCCTAAAATATTGAATCCATGGAACTTCTGCTGAAATCAGAATAACTTTTGCTGTTGGAGTCTTTGCAAAAGCAAATCTTTCAATTTCTTTAAAAGTGTTGAAAGTTACTTCATTGGTATGAGGAACTCATGTTAGATAGATTATCAGGTCTATTTGCACATGTAATTCAATCACATAGTCTAATAAGATTGTCTTGAAGTGCCAAAGACTATTACGTCAGGGTTCCAAGAGTAACTGTCACAGTATATATAAACTAATATTTTAGATCCAGTTATAATTTGCATTTTTTCTTTAAAAGCCTCTTTTGTTGTCTGAACAATTAATATCTTACAGTAGAGACTCTTTGTTGGTGTTTTTAACTCTAAAAGCTGATGATTTCTTTCAGCTCTTTTCCTTCAGGACCCTGCTCCCCAATCAAAAATGTCTTCTTTTCTGGTGAACAAGACATTTCAAGAAGCAGCTTGCAGAAGCTTGCAGGTATGTATTTAGAATTACAGTTAGTAGCATAAGCAGACATTAATATAGTAAGGAAATGCATTTTATTAGAAAATGCAAGTTTGTCAAGACAAAAGATCTTCAGAGGACTGCTTTTGAGTGTAATCCAATTAAGAGAAATTTTTAATTTCAGAATGAAAATTTACAAGCTTATGAAATAGTGAAGCTGAAGAAAACCTTGAGTAATTGAAAACAGTAGATCAAGTCTTACCATTATTTTACCTTCTCACATTGGCTAAACCTTGAAGATCTGTTAATTTGATTGCTTTTGACCCTTTGGATACTGGTTCGTCTTGCTTTTTTCAGTCTTTTTTTCCCTGGTCAGTAGAACATAATCACTAAATGAAGGAGAGAAACTCATAGCTCACTGGCTATAACACAGCTGGTTTATGGGCTTTAAGTACATTGAACTGAATATATATATAATACTAAACTGAATGGGGCAAAGTAAGTGTTTGAAATTATGCCTACTGTTTTCCACATTGGTTTGAGAGATTGAGGTTTTCTAGTCAGGCAAATCAGCTCCATGAATGACTCCATACTTACCTACAGATTGTAGCTTTTTAGGATAGTACTTTAAGTAGAATCATAGAATTATGAAATAGTTTCAGCTGGAAGAGACCTGCAAGATCATTGAGTCCAGCCTTTGTCCCAGCCCTATCAACCTACTAAAAGATTCCCCGCAACGCAACATCCACCAATCTCTTAAAGACCTCCAGGGATGGTGACTCAACCACCTCTCTGGGCAGCCTGTTCCAATGGCCGACAAGCCTTTCAGTAAAGAAATTCTTCCTAATATCTAACCTGAACCTCCCCTCGTGCAATTTAAATCCATTTCCCCTTGTCCTATCACTAATTATTGTACTCTTATTACTAGGTTGCTGTGTGAAAGAATTTTACATTTTGCCAGTGGTCCTGTCAGCTCAGAAAAGTTCTTGGCATCTGTTCCTGAGAAAGTATTTTGATGTGACTAATTTTTTTCTGCTGCCTGGTTCTGTTCATCAATACATCATTTGGAAGTGCAGATGGAGATGTGTGTCAGCAGAGACAAGTAACTTCTCCAAAAGATTTTGCTGTTCAGCTGTGGAAAGAGCATGGCTGCCTTACTTAAGAGATCCTGATGGAGCTAAGGAGACTACTTTTATATGCTGTTCTCTCTCAGATAGGCTGAATCTGGCCCTGTGTTGCTTTACAGGTCCTGGTCAGACCCTCAGCTGATAAAAAGCTGATGTAAGTCTCGATGATGTCAGGCCTCAGTCTTTAATATTCATTGGCAACACCTTGAATCCTTTTAGTAGTATCTTGTCTTCATTAACTATCTCCTCTAGTGACACATCCATTTCAGTATTTGGACCTACAGTTGGCTCTTTATATTGATTTTTTTAAATTAGGTTAGAAAAGGTTGTGAAGTTCTTCTGAGTAGATATGAAATAATTTTTCACTACAAAGAACTATATGTCTCTTCTGCAGAACAGAAAAAAAGGGCTCAGCTCCCACTGTTAGCTAGGAACTCTTTTGTATATTGAGCTGCACTTAAAGTGCAGGAAATCTAGCAATCATTTAGGTAGATTTTACTATGATGAAATATACTTTTAATATAGAGATCAAAATACATCTACACATTTTCCATAGCCTTTGGAAAATCAGCGTGTGTCATATGGCTAAGAATTCATCAGTCATCTTGCCATTTAGTTATTTCAGTTCATTTACCTGAATTTCTTCTTCTTTGGAGAAATCAAGAAATGCATCTGAACCAAAACCTCTGTCCAAAACACCTTAAACACTGTGGGGGTAAAAAAAAATAAAATCTCAGTCTCACTTCAGTTCTGACTAGCTCATATCTCAACAAATAGATGTTTTATTTAAAACAGTGGTAAGTAAGCTAGCGAATGGTAAGTTTTTCAAAAATGACAAATGTGTCAGTAATGAAGACTGCAACTTGGTGACATTCCCACTCAAGACTGCAAGTTCAGATGAAAAGTAGTGCCACCTTCTTCACTGACTCTCTAGTATTTTGAAGTACTGGTGGGGTTTAGTGTGCTAGAACCAGTCTTTCCTGTGTCATAGATACTTCCAGGCCTCTTCACTGTTTCTTCACTTCACTGCCACAATACATCACTCCAACCATTCATGTCTGCTCTCCCATTTCTCTTTATCAATTACTTTTACTAATACACTGCTCCTTACATGGTTTTTTTTCACTTTATCCAATCATCTTCTGCAGCCCACTAGATACAATTATTGCCATTACAAGTAGAGAGTGCCAGCTTTTGTAGACTCAGGACTTGCTTATGTTTGTCTTGGCCTGAGTTATTGTAGTTTGCTTTAAATATGTTAGCAATTGTCTAATAGTCAGGCAACTTCTAAAAAATTCTCTTTGGATTATAGTGATAACAAATAGTTATTCTGGGCAGATTAAATAGTCTTTGAGTAAAAAGTGGTATGGGTGAGTGGGCATAGAGTGATATCAGAGGCTATTCCCTACTACTGAAATCTTATTAGGGACTGATACTTCATATATACAGCCAAAAATTTGTTGGTTATACAGTTGAAATCTAAACAGCCTGCTTTAGTTATTACAGAAAAAGAAAATAAAGTATACTACAATTACATAAAAGAAAAAAAATTATCTCTGTAATAATAGTTTAAATTGTTCTACATACATCCTAGTACCTAGCCCTTTTTCTGAAGTTCTATCTGTCTTTCCATTGCTCCTCTCTGTCCTGAGGACTATATGGCAAGTCATCGGCATCTGGAGTCCTTCGTATGGAAGAGATACTAATAATGATGATGGTTTCTTCCTCTTTCTCTCTAGGATTTATGCAGGGCTATTTTTATGTCTTTGTTAAACCTACTTTGCAGCTTGATTTTTCTTCATTGATCTGCAACCATATTATACAGATGGTGCATTTTTTGTGTACTTAATTTTTCTTTGTTCTCCTTATGGACAAACCCTAAAAACAGTACTCATGTCTGCATTTCTCTGAACTGTTTATAGCCCTGAGGACTGGAGCCTGTTTTCTGTCTCTTATCATCCTATGCTTGCACTTCTATTTATATAAAAGCTACAGTTACACTAAACAAATGTAACTAAAAGAAATTGGGCATAACTCCAGTCATTGGAAAAGCTGCTGTTACAGACAAATTGAATAAAAACAAAGTTCCAGTCAAGTTGAAGCAAATTCAGACAAAGTAAACTTTGCAGTCCTCCACCCTGAGGTCCCACAGTCAGTATACAGCCTGTTATTAACAATGGCAATCATGTATTTAGTGGGCTATGGGGTTAAAAAGTCATAGTCTGCAAACAGAAATCACAAACTGCAAATCACACCTCATAGTTTTCAAGATAAAATCAGTTTTAAAGTTAACAAAGGGGACAGAAACCTGAATAATTGGGAATCACTGAAGAAGAGGGCACGTAGACCAGCCTAGAGACCTCTCATCAGTAGAATCAAGCTGCTGGCAGACAGCTTTGCACTATAATGACTTGCTGTATTTCTGTAACTGCCATGTTTTGATTAGACAGAATTATTTTAATTGAGTATAAATAAATCCTTGGATTCTCAATAAAATGTATACTTTTCATGCCTATAAGAAGATTTTGAATGTAACACTCATTATTTTTTCCAAACAAGAAAAAGAAAATACCAATCAATTATTTGAATAGAACTTCTAAGTGATTTTTCTAATTTTTCAGTGCTTAACACATCAAAAAGCTTTATCAATGTATTTCTAAAATCTACGATAATAAGGAACATTTAGTCTTAATTTACTAATTCCCAGAGAAGAAATTAGTATTCATCAGCTGTTGGGACCTAGTTTTTTGATACTTTGAATTCAAACATCTAGGGAGTTGAACTAATCTCTGAATTCAGCCCTGGATTTGTCCTCTGCCTTATTCTACAGTGAAACTGAATTGTCTTTATTCTATTGTACTGTAAATTGTGAAAGTCATAATGACACCTTTTTAAGGCATTCTTATCAGTTAGTTTTGTCATATTTGCCTTCACAAGAAGAAACATAATCAGCACATTAATTAGAAAAAGATCCAACTAACATCAAAAAGTTCTAAAACTTCCTTCCTAAAAGTCAGGGAGAACAACTAGTTCTGCAGCTGAGAGCTGGTGAATGGATGATGTGGAGAAGACAAACAACACAGATGAAAAATTTTCATAGGAGCACAAAAGTGAAAATCTATGGCATGAACCCTTTGAAGCCTGGAGTATCTACTTGTTTGTCTCCTAGTTTGATTCTCCCAGTCTGTAGGGACTATTATGAGTAATATTGTTGGTGTAATTTACACTATTTATTATATCTTAAATGACTACAAAGTAATTAATTGCACGTCCAGTTAAGGCATTTAAGTAAGGTGTAAATCCAAGCATCTCAAGAATCTGTTTCTTTTATAGATGGAAAAAGATGTAATTACTCCAGTAAGAAAATCAGATCACCCTAAAGAGTAGGACTAAAATACGGCAGCTATAAAGACTTCAAAAGGTCAGGAATACTAAAATCAGAAAAGAAAATTAACATCATAGAATCATAGAATGGCCTAGGTTGGATGAGACCTTAGAGATCATCTAATCCAATGTCCCTGTTGTGGGCAGGGATGCCTTTCAACTAGACCAGGTTACTCAAAGCCTCATCAAACCTGTCCTTGAACACCTCCAGGGGGGAGTCATCTATGACTTCTCTGGGCAATTTATTCCACAGTCTTGCTACCCTTGTACTGAAATATTTTTTCCTAAGATTCAGTCTAAGTCTATTCTCCTTTAATTTACATCCATTGTCCTATCGATGGAAACTCTTCTAAAAAGTCCCTCCCCAGCCTTCCTGTAGGTTCTCTTCAGGTATTGGAAGGAAATTATAAGGTCCTCCTGGAGTCTTCTCCTTTCAAGGCTGAACAATCCTGATTCCCTCAGCCTATCCTGATAGCAGAGGTGCTCCAGCCTCTGGATCATTTTTGTGGCCTCCTCTGAACTCGTTCCAGCAGATCTATGTCCCTCTTATGGTGGGGACGCCAGAACTGAACACAGTATTCGAGGTGTGGTCTCACAAGAGCAGAGTAAAGGCGGAGCATCACCTCTCTTGATCTGCTGGACACACTCCTCTTGATGCATCCCGGGACACAATTGACTTTCTGGGCTGCAGAGCGCACTGCCGACTCACATTGAGCTTTTCATATATCAACACCCCCAAGTTCTCATGCTAAGACAAATGTACAACAAATGTACAGTTGCAAGAAAAAGTATGTGAACCCTTTGGAGTTTCATGGTGTTCAGTGTTAATTTGTCATAAAATGTGATCTAACTGTCATCTAAGTCAAGAGAATTGATAAATAGCATGTGTCTAAAAGTTCCTCAAAATTATTATCCTGTTACACGAGGATCAGTGTGGTCGAGTCAGATATGGCAATACACTCTCTGAGCCCTTCTCAGCAACCAAGGATGTGAAACAAGGTTGCATTCTCGCACCAACTCTATTCACAATATTCTTCAGCATGATGAAGACGCTCCAAAGGGCCATGACAGACCTCGATGAAGATAATGGCATTTACATCCGTTATCATACCAATGGTAACCTATTCAACCTAAGGCGACTGAAGGCCCACGCTAAGACCCTAAATCCCCTTGTCCGCGAGCTGCTTTTCGCAGCTCTGCAGCGCTTAACATCCTGCTTTGTAGAAGCTGACGAGTTTTTCAGGCTGGAAGTCAGCTTGAAGAAGACAGAAGTTCTTTACCAACCCACACCTCAGGAAGTTTCCCATCACCCCCACATCAGCACAGGCAAATCAGAGCTCAAGTCAGTCCAGCAGTTCAACTATCTAGGAAGTATCATTTCCTCAGATGGTAAGATTGACAGAGAGATAGACACCAGGTTAGCAAAGGCATACAGAGCTTTCAGAATACTCCATAAAAGAGTCTCGTGCATAAACACCTGAAGAAAAGTACAAAGATTAGTGTCTACAGAGTCATTGTGTCTACTCTTTTATATGGGTCTGAATCATGGGTCATCTACTGCCACCACCTGCAACTCCTCAAACGCTTCTATCAGCGCTACCTCTGTACAATCCTAAACATCCACTGGACTGACTATGTGACTAATGTTCCTGTCCTTGAATGGGCAGGGGTCGCCAGTACTGACGTCATGCTGCTGAGGACGCAGCTGCACTGGGCAGGGCACGTCGCCAGGATGGAGGATCACCGCCTCCCTAAGGTTGTGCTCTGTGGTGAACTTACCACCGGCTGCTGCAACAGAGGAGCCCCCAAGAGGAGATACAAAGACTCTCTGAAACAACACCTCAGTTTTGGCCCTATTGACTACCAACTGTGGCCTCCAATTGGGAGACGTGGAGGCATACCATCCATAATGCTGCTGCCTCCTTTGAGAACGCACATAGAATCAGTCTCGAGGAGAAAAGACAACGCAGGAAGAACCGTGCCTCGCCAATACCACCTAAGGAGACTTTCCACTGACTCTTTTGCAACTGGACTTGCCTATCTCGCATCGGCCTTTTTAGCCATCAGTGCACTTGTAGCAAGTGGGGGTAGTGCCCTTCCCATATCTTTGTTCGCAAAGCCTGATGACAATGATGAAAATAATAACACAAAAACAATTCTGATCCTCTATGTCTTTACTGAACACACTTATTCAATATTCAAAATGCTAGTGGAAAAAGTAAGTGAACTCTTGAAATCAATAGCTGGTTGACCCTCCCTTGGCAACAATAACCTCAGCCAGGTGCTTCCTGTACCTATTGATCACACCTGCTCACCGTTCAGGAGGGATTTCACCCCATTCTTCCTGGCAGAACTGCTTTAGCTCTGTCATATTGTTTGGACATCTCATGTATATGACTTTCTTCAAGTCATTCCATAGCATCCCTACTGGGTTGAGCTCTGACTAGGCTACTCCAAAAGGTGGAGTTTGTTTTTCAGAAGCCATTCTGTTGTGGACTTACTCTGGTGGTTTAGGATATTGTCCTGTTGCATCATGCAATTTGTACGAAGTTTCAGCTCACTTACAGACATCCTCACACTATCCTGAAGAATGAAGAATCTTTTAATAAACTTGGGAATTCCACTTTTCCTCAATGACTGCAAGCTGGCCAGGCCCTGATGCAACAAAGCAGGCTCAAATCATGATGTTTCCTCCACCATACTTTATACCTGGGATGATGTTTTCACGATAATGTGCAGTGCCCTTTTTATGCCAGATGTAGCGTTGTGTGTTCTTTCCAAATAGTTCCATCTTTGTTTCATCAGTGCACAGAACATTTTGCCTATACCACTGTGGAATGTCAATGTGCTTTTTCTCAAACTTCAGGTGTGCAGCAATGATCTTTGTAGTAAGCAGCGGCTTCCTTCGTGGTGTCCTGCCATAGACAACCTGCGTGGTCAATGTTTTACGTACTGTAGACTCATGAACACAGATGTTAGCCAGTTCCAGTGATGCCTTCAACTCTTTGTCTGTCACTCAGAGTTGTTTCTTTACCTCATTGATGAGTCCTTGTTGTGCTCTTGACTGGGTGCCCACTTCTTGGTAGAGTAGCCACAGTCCTAAAGTGTCTCCATTTGTAGATCATTTGCCTGACTGTAGAATGGTGAGTTTGTAAGGTCTTTGAAATCACTTTTTAACCCTTTCCACCTTTAAGTAAACCAACAATTCTTGATTGTAGATTCTCTGAAAACTCTTTTTGGTGACATATAGCTCACATAAGCATACATCTTGTGCGGAGCAAACTCAAAAAGTCTGAGTGGTTTTTATCGATCAACTCAGCTCTAGTTCACACTTCCAAACTCATTTTCATAAAACCATAGAATCATAGAAAAATAAACGTTGAAAAGGACCTTAAGATCATCAAGTCCAACCTACACCCCTACACCACTGTAACACTGGACTATCTCCTGAAGTGCCACATCCAACTGTTTTTGTGTTGAATTGGTTTTTTGTTCTTATTTTAGGCACATTCTGTTTGTCAATACTCTTAACTTAGTTGATGGTTAGATCACATTTTATGAGAAATTAATGCCGAACACCATGAAATTCCAAAAGGTTCACATACTTTTTCTTGCAACTGTATGTAACCAGGGAACTTTGCCAGAAACAGAATTAAAAAAGGTGTTATGGCTGCACAGGATTTTATTTTTTGAATTTTT